>NC_135505.1:142262419-142297419 GCF_052857255.1 Amblyomma americanum | reverse complement strand
TTTCATTGAGGTGTACTACTACAACGACTACGGCTACTAGCGTTACTACTACCACTAATACTACTACTACTACTACTGTCGCCGCAGTGGATCAGTGGTTATATGCTCGGCTGCTGACCCGAAAGACGCGGGTTCGATCCTGGCCGCGGCAGTCGAATTTCGACGGAGGCGAAATTCTAGAGGCCCGTGTACTGTGCGATGTCAGTGCACGTTAAAGAATCGCAGGTGGTGGAAATTATCTGGAGCCCTTCACTACGGCGACTCTCGTAGCCTTAGTCGCTTTGGGACGCTAAACTCCCATAAGACTACTACTACTACTACTACTACTGGTGGTGGTGGCTGAAATCTCCGGATCCCTTCACTACGGCATACCTCATAGCCTGAGTCGGTTTGGGACGTTGCACAACCATAAACCATTAACCAACCACTGCTATTACAACTACAACTACTGTTACTACTGTAACTGCTGCTACTACTGCTACTACTATTGCTACTTCTGGTTTATGGGGGTTTAACGTCCCAAAGCGACTCAGGTTATGAGAGACTCCGTAGTGAAGGGCTCCGGAAATGTCGACCACCTGGGGTTCTTTAACGTGCACTGACATCGCACAGTACACGGGCCTCTAGAATTTCGCCTCCATCGAAATTCGACCGCCGCGGCCGGGATCGAACCCGCGTCTTTCGGGCCAGCAGCCGAGCGCCATAACCACTCGGCCACCGCGGCGGCTCTCTACTACTACTACTACTACTACTACTACTACTACTACTACTGTGCTGTATGTTAAATAATCCAAGTATTCTATGCTTTTATGCTGTAAGTATGTTAAAGAATCCAAAAAGAAAATAATGAAAAAAAACATCTTCACATGGACGCCCGCAAGCAGCAGTGACCCAGCGCGAACACAGTCGAATCAACCAGGACGTCTTTCAAAGAAGGGTTTGACGTAAGCCCGTCAGTAGTGATTGTACATGACGAAAAATAAAACGGTGCCGACCAAAAGGCAAATCAAATGACGTTTTGTCTCCGACACGGGAGGCAAAAAGTGCCACCGTTGATACTTTTCGCGTGACGTTCGGCTTGCATGCTTACTGCTTGTGCACGCAACTAGAGGGAGAAGAAGCGCTTTTGCCGCGTCGCACTCGGCTGCTCATGGCGGAGCGCGCATCCCGCGGTGCTCACCAGCTTGCACCGTCGCTTCCAAGGGTTGCGCAACAACTCCCGTGTGCGCGCACTTAATGCCTCGGCGGGTCGCCCGGGCACCGTATCGAGCCAGCATATGGCGCATAGAGTTGGGATAAAGCTTGTTTGTTTTGTTGTGGTTGTTTTTTTATGCCCGCCACCCTCTCTCGATCCACGTCTGCACCTCCGGCCTCTTCTGCTTCCTGACGCAACACTTTGCCGTCTGCTGCTGCCGCCGCGGAGTGCTTCGTCTGCTTCCCCTATGTGCCAGCTAATTGAGTACAAGTGCGGCCTCGGCTGTTCTATTCACGACACAAGGAGTATAGAGCGAACTTGGCAATTGTGGTACATCATTGTTTAGCGTAGCTTTCATTCTAGCCACCATCAAGTGACTGCCTTGGACTCGGAGATTCGTCAGAAACGACTAAGACACCCGCTCACAGCTGGCATAAACTCGTCCAGACCGGGGGACTTGTTTCTCAAAGTCTGCATGCAAGCGGGCATTCACGCAGGGGTTGTCATAGTTTACGAGCCACTGCACAGATTTACTGGGCCAAACTCTACGCTAAGCGCGTACCAGCCTTCCTATCTTAGCGGTTGAGGTTTGATAGGACGCTATGCGTGGACGGCGGTTTTATTTTAGTGCCGTTAGTCTTTCTTTTTCTGATTTCAGCTTGCCGTTTTGGAGAGGGTTTCACAGTGGCTGATAGAGACGTCGTACCTCTCCCCCCGGCGTTATGTAAGAGGGGATGATACCCACGTTGGGCGGCAGTCTTGCTGTCGTAAGCGAAGCGCCCTCCAGGATCATTAAACTTGTGTGTGGCAGTATGACACCCACATCGTTTCAGTAATAGTTAGCCACGTCACAACTCGCACATTGCGCGAATTTTGTCTTCCAGCCACTGCAAGAGCTCGCCTAAACTCCATATGATTAAGGGTTGAATTTGACGTCTAGATAGGCATCAGTCATCGAGGAACTGAGCGAGGAACAGGCAGTCCGCTTTCCATGTGTCGTGCCCATCGTTGAAGTACATGACAGCTGTCAAAATTGATCGCTGTTAACATGGCGGCCACATGCACGCAGTGCAAGACATTCGAATGCGCCTTGAAGGCGGGGGGGGGGGGGGGGGAATTTCGGATGCGAAGAATGACTGTCATTCATGGTTACTCGGTGTGCCGTTCTACTAAGCTTGCAATTAAGCGGCTGAGTTGCTCTGATGGTTGTAGAAAACTATAAAGTTTGCGTCAGTGTCTGATAACATCAGTGAAATATGTTACAAAAATGGAGAAACTTCAATAATAATAGCCAAAGGGCGCGAGCGGCCGCTCAGTGGAACAGTTGGAAATGACGTGCGCAATCGGCTGGCTACAAGTATCTGAGACTGAGACTACACGCAACGTTTTACGCCCCGAGATTTATTTTCAGTAAAAAATTCGGGAAATAGAACATGCAAGTTTCAAATGGATCATATGAACGAAGCCCCGTTACGGCGTCTTTGTAACACCCGGTGAAAAGAGAAAAAAGTGCAGAAGAAGGTGCGAAGAAAAAAAAATCCGTGAAAACCGCATTCTACGCACAAGCTTTGAGCATGCAGAAATAAAAACAAAACATGCAAGAAAAGGAAAATTGACATGTCCCGAAGCGTAGAATGTGGAGATTCGTGACCGTGTGTGGGTTATGACTTTCGGCCGCTGCGCCTTTCTTTACGCAAAGTATAGGTGCTTTCATATTTTTTTTTTGTGATAAGCATCCACTCCTCACTGTTTTTATTTCCGCGTCGTCGCGTACGTGGTGAGAGTGAGGGACGCACCATCTGCGCGACACGCGCCGTGTGCTCGTGCGTGGCAGCCCGCGCAGAAGTGTCGCCCCTGACGGAAGTGGCGGTCCTGTCGCATGCGCCAGCGCGCGCTAAGCCTAGTTTGACCTCGTGTGTGCGTGCATCAGTGGTGGACCCCGTAAATATTCGCTGAAGTGATGTCAACTCTACACGGCGAAATTCAACTGCATGAAAAACATTCCCCACACAGAAAATTGTGCCCGGTATCATACGCTTTATATATCAAAACCAAATTTTTCTATTTAAATGAACGCTCAGTCAATTGAACCCCCCGCCGTATAGAAATTTTCTAATCGCGTTTTTTAGTTTTTCTTTTGTTTTGCCGCCGCGGTGGCTCAGTGGTCATGGCACTCGGCTGCTGACCCGAAAGACGCGGGTTCGATCCAGGCCGCGGTAGTCGAATTTCGATGGAGGCGAAATTCTAGAGGCCCGTGTACTGTGCGATGTCAGTGCACGTTAAAGAACCCCAGGCGGTCGAAATTTCCGAAGCCCTTCACTACAGCGTCCCTCATAGCCTGAGTCGATTTGGGACGTTAAGCCCTCACAAATCACAAATCAATTTTTTTTAGTTTTGGCGTCTTGCATTGAGTTCAGACAGAAAAGAGTTTTTAAAAAAATGTTCTTATAAAAAGTGCATTTCTTAACCACACACGCACGATTCATACCCCCCCCCCCCCCCCCCAGACACACAGGCACATAAAGCCACTACCTGCGGATTATCTTGTATTTGCTCTGCTGCTTTCCACTCGCTCTTTAAACTCAAGATTTTTAGGCTTTGTTGGGGACTGCTACTTAGACACGTAATAAAATTAATGTTTTTTTGCGGAAAGGAAATGGCGCAGTATCTGTCTCATATATCGTTGGACACCTGAACCGCGCCGTAAAAGGAGGGACTGAGAGAAGAAAGGAAGAGGTGCCGTAGTGGAGGGCTCCGGAATAATTTCGACCACCCGGGGATCTTTAACGTGCACTGACATCGCACAGCATAGGGTCGCCTTAGCGTTTTGCCTCCATAAAAACGCAGCCGCCGCGGTGCGTTTTTATGGAGGCAAAACGCTAGAAAAGTTTTTCGTTCAGCAACCATCGAACCGATTTGGAGGCAACTTGTCGCATTAGCAAGTACGCTACTGTGTCTTGCTATAAATTATCTGATTATTGGAGAGACATGGGAGAGGCCTTTGCCCCGCAGTGGGCGTAGTCAGGCTGAGGAGGATGATAATGATGATATCAAGTTACTCGCAAATTACCTTCGTAAATCAGTTGTTCGATGAAGTCCGCCTCATACGCTATTATCATGCCCTTTTCCTGCCTTTGGTTTTTGTTATAGGTGTTCAGTGTAAGTTCATTCACGTATTTCAGCTCTCACCGGTCGCCATACCACCGGGCACACATGGCGTGAACCATGAGGTCAACTTTTGAACTTTTCATTTGCCATAGCTGCAATGTACTCTATTCGTTTTTTTTTTAGCTGTTCGCCTCTTTTCTCTCGGCCTGTCTCAATCACGGCGCTCACGCGAGCGAAACCGCCGTCCGTTTCACGACGCCAGATGGCGCGACCGAAACGTGCGCTAGCGACGCTCTGCGCCCAACGCGTGCGTCGCGCGTCGCCGCGCCAGCGGTTCCGCCACCGGCGCTCGCCAGTTCCGCGTGCCAGATCACGTGACCGCGTCTCTTGCGGGTGGTTCTATGAAATTCTTTTGTATATATTTTATGGTTTTCCTTCTTTTGCAAGGTCAGATCCTTCACTTAAATTAAAAAAAAAGTCGTTCAGCACTTCTTGATATTTTTAACGCATTTTCCAGAGTTGTACCAAGTACAACCAGGGTCCTTTGATATATTTCCACTGGTCACGATTTTTCTCCGCAGCGTTACGGGAGACTTCTCGTACGCCGCCTACTGTGGCCGCGCCGTGGCGCTTCAAGCCTATTAGGAGGCACAGTTTGTTTACGTAGAGGAAGATCGGCTCTATTCCCAATTTCAATTCCCTCGATGGGGCTGAAATCACCGACTTCCTCATTGCCCGGTATATGACAATGCCCGGTAACCTGCCCGGGCATAGTTATAAAGGATAGGTTATAACCATGTCCTCCAGGTGACCCTGTATGGATGGGAAGATGGAGACTACCAACACGCAGATGACGATGACGAAGATAGCCTCGATAGAATACATACTATTACCACTCCTTTTCCCATAAGAACTTCCCTGTATCCAGCAATTAACCGCCTGTGTCTTGGCCACTCCCCCGTAGTGGGTGTGTGCCAGCAACGTCTGAGGCCTTCCTTCCTTCCTTCCTTCCTTCCTTCCTTCCTTCCTTCCTTCCTTCCTTCCTTCCTTCCTTCCTTCCTTCCTTCCTTCCTTCCTTCCTTCCTTCCTTCCTTCCTTCCTACAGGTGCCATGTCTCTAAGACACCGACAGCAACAACAATATGGGGGGCTTCTATTGGCAATGTGTGGTAATTCATTTCTGCAGCAGTTGAGCCCAGCATTTCCCTCGTGCCACTGCATTTTTCTCTTTCAGTATTCTGTACTGCTCAACTACATTGTACTGTTTGCTTCAGTTTGTTAAGGTAGCGACATTCGCCAACCAACACCGCAATGCACTCCAAGCCCTCCATATGCAAGGGTTCTGCGAAGATGGGGTTTCATAGGAGGACTGCGAGCTGAAGCTCCTCATCGATGCTGGCGCTTCTTTCGTCGTAGCCTGTGCAGCACCCGATCTGAACTCCAGGAAGAATTTCTTCGCCGGTAAATAAGCTGGCAAAGGGCTGTGGTCCGACACAACGTCATTTCCAGAGGTTTTCTCTGAACGAAGACACTCATTGGATATGGACGTACGACCTCTGCTGTGATGGAACTCCCACAAAACAGACGGGCTCTACAACAAAGGCTATTTTCGCCTATAAAGATGCTGCAACTTTAAGGGATAAAAATGAAATGTACCCGCTTCAATTTAAACGTTGGGTGTTTCGTTCTTCAGGTAACCTTTTATAATGCGTGTGACGTAGAATCAGTGGTCGGTATAAGAACGGGCTGCAGGAAGCCCGGCTAAAGCAGTGTTCCGTGACCAAATTATGTGACGAGCTCGCTTTGATCGAAGACACTACCAATGCAGTGCGTCAGTACTGCTGTGATATACCTGCCTTCATTATCCTACGACGGGAAAAAAATTGGCGGTGGTTTAGCTCTGGTTAAACCTGGAGTGACGCGATAGCTACAGCTGGCAGAGTGGAACTCGGTCGCGTGACCAATCACGGGACGAACCACGTCATCAGCCACGGCATTGGCAGCTGCTCCGCACCACGTGACCAACCACGTGATAGCGTGGCGGCGCCGCCACGCTGAAGGCTCGAAATGCTACCGTAATGTAGCTATCGCTACAATATAGGCGAGCACAGTGAATCGTTGGCAGAAATTCAGTTGCTGCTGGTGGGAACTGTTTTGGAAACTTTGAAAGCGATGTTGTACTGGGGAACAAGGCCGTTATAAAATATCACTTAAACCTGTGATATTTCACTTCATCCACTTCATCATCAGCAGCCGCAGCAGCCTAAATACGCCCACTGCAGGACAAAAGCCTCTGCCAAAGCTTTACAATTAACCCTCTCCTGTGCCAGCTGTGTCCACCTTATCCCGGCAAACTTCCTGCCCCCCCCCCCCCCTCTCTTTAAATCCAATACGTTACCCTAAGGGTAACAGAGTGGCTCTGTTTAATTTCAAGCCTTTTAATTAACCTCCAAATATCGGCCACATAGATGAGAATTTCCATCATCACCCAGTTAAAAAGTTACAGGCCGAGAGACGCCTCGCAGATATGTTGTCAAAGGGAACAAGCTATTCAATCGGACGTTTTGCGGATAATTCCGCCACTTTCTCATTGGAATTTCTCGCCTATCTTTATTGCAGTGTGCTTGCCTATCCGCAAGGTATTGGCTTTTTTACGATTTTTGGAAACTTTTTGTATCAACATATTATAATGCATAGTTTCGAATTGCATTGCCAAATCCTTCTTTTTTTTCTGAGAATTAAATTGAAAACTTCCCTCTGAAGCGCTACAGCTATTTGATACTTTTTTCTTGTGGTTGCGTGGCGTTTGACAAGCAGAGCATACTGCCAAGCAGAAGAAAAACGCTCCTTTTTGACTTATTAGGTCATTTAGAAATCAGGGAGTATCTTGACAGTGGCCTGAAGCATTGGCTAGTTCAGATTTCCCATTATTATATTCGTGGTACAAGAATACGAAGTACACTATCCGTCGTTAACTGTGCGATAAATGTATTTCGCTTTCTTTAGTGCTAAAGTTGCTGCGAAATGCAGCAAAATATCGGCACACAGAATACTGCTGCTTCGTATGCGTCATACAATTGATGCCTTCCATGTATCTGTGGTTTAAAACCTGAAATGTGCCGCTCTCAAGATTGTGGGTGAGCTTGGTACATACAGCACGGCTGCACCATGAAACTCGATCATACGCTCGTTAAGAGGGATAGAGTTGGTCTGAACAGCTCCGTGTGCGAAAAAAGCGGTAGAGTTTCAGTATTTTTCTTTGTGTGGTTTCTAAGATAGCGTGCTTCATTCTCGGAAGATCTTTCTTGTCAGAAGATACTATTCATTCCAGAATTTTCAGCTTGTAAACCTTAGTCGTGGCATGAGGTCCCGAACCCTTGTGAAATCGCCTCGCTCGGTTGTGGCAAGGGTCCTTTTCCCTACGTATTTCGCTCTATTAACGTTACCGGTGGGATGAAATATTAGTGAGAAGGAATTCTGACACGACCTGCAGTATAGCTGTCTAGCCTTACCTTAAACGTTGAGAGGAAACGGACGCAGTATTGCAGGCATTCACTGTCTGGGGAGCCTTCCTCCTTTGTGGAAGAGGCAAGCAGGGGGGGGGTGATGTGACAAAGCTCATCCAATTTGTCAGTGCTGAAGAGGAGGCGGCGGGGCGGCATTCTGGGTGGTCTGATCGCTTCTTTCCTTGGACACCGGCGTTCCAACCCCCCTCCCCCCTCCCCAGCCGACGTTCCACTGGCGCACCGCCCGGATCCCCAACCACCCCGGGATGAGCGGGAGGACGGACTGTCAAAGGCCGTCATTGATCAATTCCGCGCTCCCCGCCCCCCCACCCCCTTCCGTTAGGTGATGTCCCTGGGGTGTTTTCCTTTATGCCTTTATTGGGGTGCGCAACCGCGGACACATTTCAGTCTGTATCTTACTGCAGCGCTGGCCTAGTGGTCTGAGCATCCGCCTCGCATGCAGGAGGTGCGGGGTTCGATCCCCAGTGCCGCCGGGTACCCACCGGTGATACAATGGGTACAAGCTTTCCTCTGGTCTGGTGCTCGGCTTATTTAGGATGAAATGCTTGGGAAATGGGTCTCTGATCCCACCTTGAGTGGAATGAAAATTACCTTATGCCATGGCGCTCTGGCCGCAGATGCTCTTGCGCCATAAAAAATTCATAATCATCATCAAGTATGATGGTTGATGGACCGACAATTGCGAAGAAACTGACGCGGACACACGCAGAACTCGCAACAGATGCTGCGACAAATGTAAATCTAATGGTTTCGCATTTCCACTCTTACGGTGACTTAAGCGCCCCGCAGTTTTTTCTTGAGCGCTGTAATCGGGCTTAATCACAGAAGCGACTGTCGATTTTCTTCCGCTTCTAACGCGCACAGTATTTCACCGCGTTATTGATTGCATGAGAAAGTGGCGCCGTTGCTCGAATTGCTGTCACGGCACGTCACTTCTGCCTCGCGTCTGAACCCTGCGCACGACTCAGTTGCATAGCGTAAAGAGCGCTAGCGATCCCTCAGGCAGAGTCGCCGTGGCGATGGGGCGCACAGATAAGCTCTTCCCACCGCCCTTCATTGGAGCCCCCCTTGAGATCGCCTTCGCGCTTCTACTTCGCCGTCAGCTGAGGGGACCGTAGCCTCCCGCAGCGCCCCCCTGCCGAGTTGGGTCGAACCTGAAAGATAGGCTTTAAACAAGTAAAATAAAATGGCTCTCGGTTTAGCATTGCTAGGCGGAAAAAATTGTGCGAAAGCGCAGTTTTTTTTTTTTTAATGCGTAAGCATTATATGGCTATGTTTGCGGTTTCGTGTCACCACGTGAGCACTCTCGACCGATCATTAATTTAACTGGCATTTGCCACAGGGGATAGTGGGTTGTTCACAATCCAGTGACCGTTGCCATTGCCATGGCGGGCAGGTTGTGTTGATGACGCCGTAAGATCACGTGACCTCAGCGAATTTCGTGAAGCCAGTCTTCGGCAAGGTTTTGGTGCGACCACCGTCCTAATGTTATCACATTAAAAAATTATCATTCGAAAAACTATTTGCCTTACTACGTAAGAACCGTGGTATTTCGTAGTGGATAATAAAAGCGCGCTGCCGCCGCTGTGGCTCAGTGGTTATGGCGCAAGGCTTCTGACCCGAAAGACGCGGGTTCGATTCCTACCGCGGCGGTCGAATTTCGATGGAGGCGAAATTCTAGAGGCCCGTGTGCTGTGCGATGTCAGTGCACGTTAAGGAACCCCAGGTGGTCGAAATTTCCGGAGCCCTCCACTACGGCGTCCCTCATAACCCGAGTCGCTTTGATACGTTAAACCGCCATAAACAATAAACCAAAGGCGTGCTCTTGGTGTATATTGTCGCCACAGTTCCTCGACACCAAACGCAACAACTACGACAGGTATACCGTGCGAATGTTCTCCGACCAACTGTGCAAAATAGCCTCGCTTCGACGACCACCACCGCCACCGCAACGGTCTCCTTTTTCCTAGTCGGCCGCGCTCCGGCTCGAGCGCACAGCGGAGCGCGGTTTCCCTGTGGACGACTTCGCCGAGCCAGCGGCCGCGAGGCCGATATTTTTATCGCCGTCGAGGTGGGCGCTTTGCGAGGACGCCCCGGCGGGGGTCAGCGCGGCCGCACGCGCTACACTCATCCATCACCGAAACCGAGATCTCTCCGACCGAGGCGGGAAAAGAGGGAGGGGGGGTGGGGGACGAAGATACAGGACAAACAAAAACTTCGAAAAGAAGGAAGAGAAAATAATGAAAGAGTGGTTCAAAGAAATAAAAAAATGTAAACAAACAAACGGAGAAAAAGATTAAGTGTGAAGCAACACTTCGCGCGCGCGTGCAACAAAACCGCAAAGATATACACACAGCCTGAGGACATGGCGGCTTCTCCTATCACACTTGGCTGCGCGGGCTGTGCCCTGTGGGTTTTCTTTCTTTTTTTTTTTGGCACTCTGGTCTTCGTCCTATTCCTCTACTTGCACACGTATTGACTTTCCTTGGGCGCTGAATTGTGCGCGTGCATGTAATTTACATGTGAGCGTTATCGGTGTTTTTTATTCCTGTTACTCATTTTTTCTCTATCGTGTTGCTCGTTTTCTTTTTTCGTTTTGAAAGCTTCCCTGACAGCCCGCTTCTCTTGCGTCGGTAGTGGCATATGGCGAGCTCAAGCGCGCAAAATTTCCCGTGTGTGTTTGCGTGTTTGTTTTGTTTATTTGTTGTTTATTGTTCTGGTAATGGCCAAAGTCGCGTGGTGCGCTGAAGCGTCCGTTCCTATATTGATGCGAAGATGACAAACTGCAGGCCACTTCTGCGTAGCTACTCTGAAATTATTATTTTTTGCTTGCGTCCCGCCCTGACCACCTATAGCCATATGACTCATTCGCAGTGTATGCGATAGCTTACCGGTGAATAGAGCTGTCGTAAAATAACGATCGTGTTGCATTTTTCTTCACTTTTTTATTTTATTTTTGTCTCTTCGTTTCTCACTCGCGCAATATGCCAAGGTATTGCCGAGTTACGTCTACCATAGGCGTGGAAGTGTGAGATGGGATCGATGGGAAAGAATCGTTATATCACATTGCCGCAGGTTCTGTTCCCGTTCTTGAGTAGCCTGCTCTGAGTAGCCTGCTCAGACACGGCTACTCAGAGGAGGCGTTGGGGACAAGATACAGGCAGTTACATGAAGTTGGCTAGTGGGGTATCCTTCATCGACACACCCTTTTATGGAAGGGAGCGGGCTAGAGGACACCCTACACCATTTTTACTCCGACATAGGGTTGCTCGTCTTTTGAGTGCACTCCTAGCAGGACGAAAATCGTGAATTTCGCATTTGGCTCGGCTGGTAATTGGCCGCAAACGCGGTTTAATCGGAGAAATTATGGTTTTTCTTAAACCAAACATTCAGAAAGTGACCTTCAAAAGACTGAGTGACTGAGATAAAAACATTTAATACACAGAATAAATCGAGGTTAGTTGGGTGGGCCCCCATTCCAGGAGCCCATTGGCTTGTGTCACCGCTTTTGCCCGGTTCATCAGCCAAAGCTGGTCAGAAGCTCACGCTTATCTCAGAGGCTTTCTTTAGTGTAAAAATACTATTATTTTTTGTTTTTGTTTCCATTAGTAATGTTTAGGATATATAGTAGCCCGATTTCTGGCGCAGCTAAGATTCCCGAGCTTAACCTAAGTTTTGGGCCGGCTTACACTAGTCAAGCTAGTAAGAAGTTCGCACTTCCGAGGCTTTAATTCATTTGATATCAGTCGCTCCTTAAGAAACTAGCGGAGAAGTGAAGACTTTTCCTTCAGGTTGGCTGTACAGTAACGGAGTGTAAGACTTACAGAAGCACAAGAGAAATGCTGCGTTCAAAGCTTTTCCTTAGGAGGCACGAAAATCCTATAGGATTTTCCTGTGGATTGTAGCAGTGGTGTGCCCACCACAGCAACAATGTCGTCTTTGTGAACAGATTCGGCGATGCTCAGAGTTGGCGCTGGGGTGGTTAAGGCTGGTAGACTATAGTGGCTGATTGATTGATTGACTGACTGATTCATTTCGACAATGTGACTGTCTATTATGCGTATGAAAAATAGCTTCAAGCAGAGCCGTCTTTGTATACGTGCACTACCGTAGACCTTACGGCTGCTAAGCAAAGTCAATGGTTGCACTGCATTTCGTAGATGGCTGGCAATGCCGCCGGCGCTGACAAAAAAAAAATAAAGAAGAAAGAGGCGTCTCTGTATCAAATCACGTCGCTGTCTCGAGAACTTCAGGAGTGTTAGAGACAATCCGGAAAGCCTGCGGTATCATTTCGCCTTGCCGTTGATATATACCAGACTTGAAAGCCTCCCGCGTCTGTTCAATGACTCTCTGCAGTTTATTCGCAGACATCTCGCAGTTACCTTGTCCTTACCTCTCGTAATCAAGTTCGGCGTCGCGACAGCGCATGCGGCAGCGCTTTATCCAGGACAAATGACCCGTAGTTACAGCAGCGTTCACGGCGAATAGCTTACACCTGCCACATGTTCCCCCACCTGAGCCACGGCGACAACAGTTGCGTTTATCGCGCGCTCTACGATAAGCGAAGGCTGCTGATAAGCGAAGGCCCCGACCTGAAGCCCCCAGCTCCGTTCTCGTGGGAAAAAAGTGTTAAAACACGGGAATGTTGACGCAAGCCGCGATAACAGCCGCCCTTCGGAGACCTGGACGCGAAAGAAATGATCGGGAGGGGACCGCAGAAGAGGCCAGAATTATCTCCGGCCTTTCGAAGACTCCAAAACGAGAGATGTGTGTGCGAGAGAGAGAGAGAGAGAGCAGTGCTCTTTCTTCTTTCGTTATCTCTTACATTTATCTTTACTTTTTCGCTCGTTCCCCTCCTAGTATAGGTATGGAGGGGAAACTGTGACGCAAACAGAAGCGTGCGCAGTCGCACCAGTCTGGCAACAACCGCTGTCGCCCCGTCGTCTGCTCCGCGCGCTCAGCGTCTTCTGCGAGATCGCATCTCTCCGCAAGCGCCTCTTATTTTTTCCTTTGAGTTCTCGCGCCTCGTCTGTTTTCGGAGCTCGGCTGTGAAACGTCGTCTGCTACGTGCGGCGCAATATCTCTTTTGGGAAGCATCGCAACCAGGTTGCAGCTCGGCTCGTTTGTACGTAATTACTTCACTCCGTAATCACCAGCTGTGCTTCGATCAAACGGCATTGTTTGTTGAACGACCGACAAGAGTTACGACGTCGAAGCGGTCATCGGTGGTCGTACAGCAGTGTTCGTCTGCTCGGCGTCGTCTGCGCTGCGCAACTCACGAAGCTCTTCAGATTACGCGGGTGCGCTGAAATCTTGCGTCGTGGGATCAAAGATGAAGTCACGCCGGCGTTTCAATGAGAACTGAACACCGTCCCCGGATCATTCAACCCCCCCCCCCCCCCCCCCGCCCCCCGTTCAACCTTTATCTCATCGCTGCTGATGCTGCGCGAGCGGCGCATGCGCACCTGGATGCACGAATCGTTAAAACCAGTTTTGCCGTGTGCACTGCTTCCGAGGGCCTAAGGTGGTTCCCAGTGTTTGATTTCAGTGCTTTCAGAGTGTGCGACGTGTGAACACGTGCATGCAACTCGTGTTGCACTGATGACGTTGGGGCTTGCCGTGACACCCGTGCTAGAGGTGCTTCGTGCAGTGGTATTGAAGACTTCCAGTGCAAGGCGTGTGGAACGTCGTTAACTAATTACCGGTTGGTGTTCAGGTCAAGTTGTGTGCGTCTAAAAACCGTGCGCATAGACCCGTGAGCGGCTTTGTGGTCGCGACGTATTCGGAACCGTTTTGCTTATACCTGTGCCGCGGGATGTAGTGTGGTGTTTACTGGATTTGCAACGATTTCGGATTACACCGCCCACCTTGATCCAGTGCTGGTCCAAGGATAACCACGCTTGCTCAGCTGGTGATAAGGCGCTGTACAGGTGAGTCATCTTTCATATTCGTTACCTGCTGACAAGAGACCGGGTCTGACGGTTGGCTTTCAGGCGAACCCTTACTTTTTCTATATTTCTTGGTGAGCCCGGGACGGGACAATCAAGAAAGAAAAAAACAGAACACACCCACTGGTTTTCGCGCTATATGTGACCACATGCGCCACGGTTGTTAACAGTGGGTTATAGATTAGATATGACCTGCCGTTAGGCGGACAAGCTAGAGGCAATACGGTACGGAGACGTCCGGATGTCTTAGCTCACTGATTGCGCATGCGTAAATAGTCCGCTAAAGAGACCTGTGAAATCAATGTCCAGTAAGTATCTGAAATTTTATTTCTAATGTGTGTGTGTTTTTTTTTCTTCATGGAGGTAGCCGATTGACGGTCTGTTTAGGAATAGGATCAGATTTGAAATAGATCTGATCCTATTCAATCCTATCCAGTACCTGCGGGAGCCTATCTGCAAATCCTGCCAGGCGCAGCCCGCGGCTGCAGCGACACCAGCCGGTGCGATCATATCGCACTATATATAGTTGCGTCAGATCTTTGCACCCTGTTTGCGGTATGTCGTAGTTTCAATGGTACCTAAAATGCAAATGCGAAAATTAAATGAGAGAAAGGGAGGTGCAGCAATCGTCGCAACTTTGACGGATGCCTCAACCTTGTCCTGGGGGAAGGGATGAAAAGGCAGTGACAGAAACAAGGGAGAAACAGGCGCCGCATAGAGGACCATAGTTCTCCTTAACAGTCCACAGGGCCAGACTACAGAGAAACGAAACACTAGAGAAATCCTGCAGCACTACAGGCTTGCAAGACTCAGATTCCCCCCAGCAGATAAAACGCTCTCCAAGCAACAGGCCAAAGCCTGGCGTAAACTTCAAACTAACACCTATCCAAATCCCCAATTGTGTAGCTTCTATTCGGAAGGACTCTACTCAAACAAATGCAAAAATTGTGATGCGAAAGCCTATCTAAATCATGTGATCTGGAACTGCCCGCAGTCCCTACCCGCGAGTCACTTCATTACCGACTCTTCTCATTGGGAGGCTCTATTGCTCAGCCCCGACCCGGGGATACAGATCAAGCTCCTCCAGCTGGCTGAAGACGCCGCCGCTGCCCAAGGGATAGCGGCCGCCGTGTAAGCGGGGAGCGACTTCGTGTCGCTCCTCTATATCCGCTGGAAATAAAGTTTCACAACCAACCAACTAGACACGAGGTTGTCTTGTGCTTCCATTCTGTGTAGTCGGACCCTTTCAGCTGTTCAGCCTTTTTCCTGTAGGATATGTGATCGCCGTGGCCGCTGAGCCGGCTGCGTTTAGCCACAAGGCTCGATTGAGGCTAACTAAAAGGGTTCAGCTCAAGTTAAGGACAACGCAGTGAGCTATGGAAAGAAAAATGATAGGCGTAAGGTCAAGAGACCGGAAGCGGGCAGAGTGGGTGAGGGAACAAACGCGGGTTAATGGCATCCTAGTCGAAATCACGTGGAAGAAATGGCCTTGGGCAGGACATGTGATGGGAAGGCAAGATAACCGCTGGTCCTTAAGGGTAACGGAGTGGATTCCAAGAGAAGGCAAGCGCAGCAGGGGCGGCAGAAGGCTGGGTGGGCGGATGAGATTAAGAAGTTTGGAGGCAAAGGGTGGGCGCAGCTGGCAAAGGACAGGGTTAAAGACATGGGAGAGGCCTTTGCCCTGCAGTGGACGTAGCCAGGCTGATGATGATGATGTATAAACTATAAGGGCAGGGTTCCAAAGTCAAACGACTGTGCCGGCGCCCTCGACAGATCATTACAAAAGAAAGAAATAATTCATTTAGTACTACTTTTTCCCCCTAATCACTCCTTTTCACATGCTTTTTTTTTACACCGCTAAGTTCGTTCGTGGCCATATAACAGTCTCTGCTAAGCTTTTGGTCGGTTTCAGTTTGCCAAGTAAATGATCTGTCGCTATATAGTAGCCTAGTTCTTTCCTGTTTTTTTTTTATTTGCTTCAAACCTTAATGAATTGTATTTCCGCTCTTCCAAGGTGCTGCAACCTTTAAACTTAGCTAACGTGGTGCTCACTAAATGCAAATGCGCAAAACATGCGAGATGCAGCGCCAATTGACCGAAGAGACATATAATGTGGCCGTAAGCGATTGGGATTACTCGATCCCGGAGTAATATTATGGGGCACAAGGTGACGACGTGGTCAGTGCTGGCCGATGCCAGCTCTGGAATAATTACGTCCTCATCTCCTCGTCAGCTCTCGCGTACTTTATAATACACTTCTGTCTTTTACTCCGTTTTTATGACACACCCTTGTTAATATGCATCATAAGCGTCTATGATAATCATAGAATGCTCATTGAACTGCCAAGCAGTCAGCTTTTCAAAAATAGCGCACCAATAGGAAAGCCAGTCATTCAAGTTCGTTGCATTTTCTGAATCGGCTTCCTGCATTCAGAGGCCAAATAACTCCCGAATTTCTCGCACACCGTCGTGAGATTGTCTGTAATTTTGATTTAAATACGTATCATGCCACGCATGTATTTATCTCCACGTGAGTGTTGTGACGTTGTCGCATGTTTATGAACGAGAGGAGACCCGAACGGTTAAAGAGAAAGGACAGTATAAGCTCTACTGCTGTTTTACAGCGAAGATGTTAGTAGCTCATCGCGTGAGCGGCGTCACCGACGGTGAGCAGTGGCGTAGCACATCACGTGATCGGCTCGACTCACGTGACTGCGACGTCACCACCAAGCGCCGGTGAGGCGAGCGGTCGTGTAATTGTGACTTGGTGTGACCGGTGGCATCACATCCGAACGATCCGAGTGCGCTCCTCCGCACAGGCGTTGGTGGATTCTCTTCACATAATCGCTAATCTCAAAACCAGAAACAACTTCGCTGGTGAAAATCATTAATGAAAAAGCATAATCGTTGAATCATTTTTTTTTGTGTGTGTGCGTTCACGGGAACACGGAGTCTTGAGAAGTATATTTTTATCCACGGTGAAACGCCAAACTTCTGCTTACAGTATGGTCAGAACGGTTTTGCATTTGAAGTTGTCAATGCCCACCGCACAGCTCCTGAGGACCTTACAAAAACTCAGCGTTCAGAAGACCTTTGAGGCGAGCTAAAATTCATGGGAACGTTCATGGGAACACGCATACTTCATAAATATATGTTTACTAACGGCGAAACGACGAAGTTTTGCTTGCACAGTTGAACCTCGTTATAATGAAGTTTAAGGGGCCCGGCGATTACTTCGTTATATACGTAGCTTCGTGATAGTCCGTGTTGACCGAGCTTGCAAGGGGAATCGTCATTCCTTCGTTATATCGGTTATTTCGTTATAACGAGGTTCGGCCGTAGTATGCTCAGAACGGTTTTCCATTCGAAGCCAATGCCCACCGCGTAGCTCCTGCAGACCCTACAAAAGCTCTCGAGTTCACAAGGCCTTTGGGACTTGCCACAGAGACAGCCAGCTTCTTTCTTTCATTTTATCTCTCTCTCTCCTTCACTTTCCCATTCCTGACAGTTTCGCCTTTCTCCGCAAAGGTCAGCAGTCATTCCCTTCGCTCGCTCCTCGAGATGCTGATAGCGTTCGCGTATATACAGCTCGAAGAAAGCAGGGCTGCATATGCGACATGCGCCGCTCCAGCCGCCACGTCAGGCGAGGCTCGCTTAAGAGCTCTGCTCTTTTATTTTGTTTTATCTTGAAGAGGATTCGCGTAAGGCGATCCCGCCGACGTGAAAGACAAGTCAGCTTGCCGTCCCTTGCAAGCCACACGTCGTGTGCTGTGACAGGGCAGGCAGATAGCGGGACAGCAGGGAGTTGTTAAAGAAAGTATCACTCCGAAACCTTACTCTGCACCCCCCCCCCCCCCCCCCCCCCGCAGACACACATGCCGCTTATACACATGCCTTTTTTTGTACATCCTCGTCTACATACTACTGTGCGATGTCACTGCACGTTAAAGAACCCCAGGTGGTCGAAATTTCCGGAGCCCTCCACTACGTCGTCCCTCATTGCCCGAGTCGCTTTGGGACGTTAAACCCCCATAAACCAAACCAAATCATCGTCCACATGCCAGTGCTTGCGAAGAACCGTGCAGCGTTTCAAAAGCTGCATGGTATCCGCCAACACTGGTAATACTGTGACGCAAAATCCATAATTTTACCCCAAAATGCGTATCTTTTAAAAATTATGCCTATACTCTTCCCTGAAACACCTGGTATATCCTTCGGACAGAAATCATGCACGACATATTACGCACCTCGAAAACGAAACTTTGGACTGTGCCGCACTGTAGAACAGTCTAGATGGGTGGAAGACTGCACGTCGCTCTAAAGCGAGACTGGTCTGCACACTTCTAGAGACGCGGAGTATTACAGCAGCGCTTGATTGCTGAACCTCCTCCCGGCGGTCTTCCAAGCGCGGTCCTCTTCCAGTGAAGAGAGTTTTGGATGTCGAAAGTGGTTTTCCCCGA
This sequence comes from Amblyomma americanum, assembly GCF_052857255.1. Lineage (NCBI taxonomy): Eukaryota > Metazoa > Arthropoda > Arachnida > Ixodida > Ixodidae > Amblyomma > Amblyomma americanum. Next base: position 142,279,182 of record NC_135505.1, on the reverse strand, counting down.
GATATTATAAACGAGGAAATTCTGTCGTGTCTCGAGACGAGCTTGGACATGCCCCTCACAAGGCGTCTGGTAGAGACTTTTTGAGAGGGATTCGCAGGCTCGGTTGGGGGATCCGGTAGAGGGATCCGGTTGGGGGATCCAATCATTTTAACAGGTTGCCAACAATTACCCGCCGCGGTGGCTCAGTAGTCAGGGCGCTCGGCTATTGATCCGAAGTACCCGGGCTCGAACCCCCCGACCGCGGCGGCTGCGTTTCGAAGGGTGCGAAATGCTAAGGCGCCCGTGTGCTGTGCGATGTGGGTGCACGTTAAAGATCCCCATGTGGTCGAAATTATTCCGGAGACCTCCACTATACGGCACCTATTTCTTCCTTTCTTCTCCCAGTCTCTCATTTATCCCTTCCCTTACGGCGCGGTTCAGGTGTCCAACGATACGTGAAACAGATACTGCCCCGCCGCGGTGGCTCAGTGGTTAGGGCGCTCGACTACTGATCCGGAGTTCCCAGGTACGAACCCGACCGCGGCGGCTGCGTTTTTATGGAGGAAAAACGCTAAGGCGGCCGTGTGCTGTGCGATGTCAGTGCACGTTAAAGATCCCCAGGTGGTCGAAATTATTCCGGAGCCCTCCACTACGGCACCTCCTCTTCATTTCTTCTTTCACTCCCTCCTATATCCCTTCCCTTACGGCGCGGTTCAGGTGTCCAAAGATATATGAGACAGATACTGCGCCATTTCCTTTCCCCAAAAAAAAACAATTATTATTACTGCGCCATTTACTCCCCCCCCCCCCCTAAAAAAATAATTTCCGCTTCGCGTTCGTGTTCTAGTGCGAGGTATGGACGAGTTTCTCTGATTCTGCTGTCTATGGTAGGCGGGGTTTCACATTTCGAATCTTTATGCGGGCTACGAGGGACGCCGTACTGGACGCCTTTGGGTAATTCTGTATCACCTTGGGATCTTCAACGTGCACTGACATCGCACAGCACACGGGCGTCTTTTGCAGTTTGCACCGCAATGCGTCTGCAGTGTTTCGGATTGGATCTTGCGATCTTGGGATCAGAAGCCGAACTCTACTCAGCTTTCTTCCGAGAGTTAAAGACTTCTGTAGCTTCACGTCGGACGTTTCGGTAGCAAAAAGCGTCGCCAGAGGTCAGTAACATGACCGAATTTAAAATGAAGAAAGCAAAGCCGATGGTGTAAGAAATTCACCGGAGAAAAAAAAAATATCCTCACACCTGCAGGTATAAGAAGACACGTAACAAAGGGAGTGGTTACGAAGGAGAACGGGTAGTTTCGACACTCTTTGTCAAATTTCAGCAGTATGAACAAACAGTCATTGAGCTGGATGTATTGAAGTGACAACCGGTAGTCTAGTAGAGCAGCACAGTGAATACCAACACAAAGGAAGCAGAGTCCATCTAAATGCCGTTCCGCGGAATTCGATCCCTAGTTTTTCGCCTCAGTAGTCGAATGCTGGGAGTCAGTTGCAACAAAGAAACTTTTGGAACTTTCTAATAAAACTAGGCCAAGGATTGTGGAACAGAGGAACAACTGGACGTCGTGAAAGCCTTTTGTACTGCAGTAGACGATAACGGCATGATAAAAAAAATGTCAGTCGATTCGGGTAATTAGGCCAAATGCGGATGTGTGCGTGACGTCATTTGTCTGTTGAAGCTGCGACCTACTAGGTGGTACCAGACTACCACCTAATTATCACCTTAACTTTTTCCCTTTAGCTAATGGGCAAGTATCATTCTAATCACGTTGTCCTCCTAACCGCTGCTGCTCATTCCACTTAGTTCGGTGCGCTTAGGGGTGGTGCCGCCCAATTAGCACCCCAGGTTACCGACTGTTTACCACCGGCTACACCTTGGCACGTAAGCCATCCGTAGGACAGGTGACCATTGGCCCAGTGGCACAAGGCAGGTGTTTCTATCGTTGGGACTTGGGTTGGCTTGCGACCGAGGTTGCTTTTCCCGAGCAGCCTCTCCCGATTGAATGGACCGCCTTACACGGTGGGCACGTGAGCAGCCTGTCTCAAAACTGGCTGCAGGCAGGCAGGCAGGCAGGCAGGCAGGCAGGCAGGCAGGCAGGCAGATGGACGGACGGACGGACGGACGGACGGACGGACGGACGGACGGACGGACGGACGGACGGACGGACGGACGGACGGACGGACGGACAGGCAGACGGACGGACGGACGGACGGACGGACGGACGGACGGACGGACGGACGGACGGACGGACGGACAGGCAGACAGACTCCCAAATGTGGTGAATGGCCACTGTAAGCGCTGCGCACTGAAACTAATATTCAAGACGACGATCAGGTTTCTTTCGTATCGAATTCACCGGGTTTGAACAGACAGTATACGTCGGCTGCATGCCTACTCTCCATCGCTGGTGCGTTCGGCGATCTTCGCTGATGTGTTTTCTCACGCTAACCCAACCGCACCAGTTAAGTAAGGTTTGGATTCAGATTCGCCGGTACAGCTTACTACCGGTTGTCCCGGCGTGGCTCGTGGGAGTCCGCGGGCTACCCAGCGACAGAATACCGCCCCCCTCCCCCCCGCCCATCTCATCCCGCGGGAATAATAATCGTGAAATGGGTTCGCGTGCGCGCGGGCGATCTGCGGAACCGGTCCGTCTTGATCGCGCGTCACAAACGACGCCGCCGCCGCTGCCGATCTTGCGTGAGTCCTATACTGTCTGTGTGCGGACGCTTATGCAGCGGGCGCTGATCGCACATCGAAAGCGTGCACGACTTGTCACTGCCGGGGCAGACGATCGCGGCGCGCTGCCGGCTCTGTCCACGCACTGATACCGTCGACCACTCTCTCTCTCTCTCTCTCTCTCGCATCGCCCTCTCCCTCCTGAGATTTCGTCTTCGTTTGCGCCCCGCGAATAACCGTGCAGTTCTGAACAGCGCGCCGGCCGCGCTGGCTCAGTGGTTATGATGCTCGGCTGCTGACCCGAAAGACGCGGGTTCGATACCGGCCGAATTTCGGTGGAGGTGACATTCTAGAGGCCCGTGTACTGTGCGATGTCAGTGCACGGTAAAGAACCCCAGGTGTTCGAAATTATTCCGGAGCCCTCCACTACGGCGTCTTTTTATTTCTTTATTTCACTCCCACCTTCCACCTTTCCCTTGCGGCGCGGTTCCGGGGTCCACCGACATACGTGAGACAATTACTGCGCCATTCCCTTTCGTCAAAAACTAGTTTTAATGTTTTTTTTTTCAGTTTTCTGAACAGCGCATGCTAGCCAACCGCCTAAGGCGGTCGGTATGAGAGCGCGTTGCAGAAAATACTTCCGAGTTTTTGACCTGGCTTTTAACAGTGTTAATGCATTATGCCTGTCGCGAAATAGTTACAGAATCCACGCCTCAACAAGCAGCTGTCTGATTGGCTCAAAACTGGAAAGTTACCTGATTGTCATCTGTGTTACGCCAAGTGGCCCGCGTTGCTTAAAAACATCATGTGATGAAGAAAAAGAAATTCAATGCACCACCATTAACTTACTACCGATGTCGCAGACGGCGCTACCATTTTCCAAGAAACAGCTTGCAGGTCGTGTCCGTTTTTTTGTTTGTGTAGTAGTGGTCATATTCCTTTGTTCTCTCCTCTTTCTATCTCTCCCTCCGTTCCCCTTCCCACCTGTAGGGTAGCATACCGAGCGCTGCCTAGTTAACCTCCCTGCCTTTCTGTCTTTCTCTCTGTCTCTTGTGTAGTAGTTCTGTAACTGCTTTTGTAACTTTATACCACTTCACTCACACTGCTTCAATGAAGTCAAAAAGAAGTGCCTTGATCTTGACGCAATGCGCATGCGCAAAGTCGTCTGCTTGTGTCGTGGAAAAGCAGACGATGCATTGCTTGGACCGGAGGATTCATAAGAAGCATGCATGGACGAAGATAGAACTTCAAGAACACCTCACAGCAATGGTGACTGCGCTCCGCATTGACCGATTCCCTGCCTCGAGCCGCAGCCTCCGCAGTACTGCACGCTTTTAATCAAGCCAGTGCATCCCGCAGTCGTTGGGATCGCAAGGCATTCGTGTGCGCGGAGGAGAGACGAAGATTGGAGATCGCCCGCTCTACAGCACTCCTCCGCCCTCCTCTTCTCTTTCCTGACACGTTCGCATCTCTCTCTCTCTCTCTCTCTCCGCTCTCTCTCTCCCCCTTCTGTCTCCTCCTCGTCGAGGAGGAGACAGAGGTGCAGTCGTTGCGCTCCCAGCAGAAGGACGAACCGAACCTCTGATACCTATACACGCACGCACGAGTCGCTGCTGCTGCTGACGAGATACGCGGCAGCGCGAAGCGTGGGAAAATTGGTCCGTCAAGAAGAGGCTCTTTAGGAGGAGCACACACTGTCCGTCCGAGGCGCGCGTTATCAGTCCTGCTCAGGTTCGATTAGCGGCCGCCGCTAATCGACCTGTATGCCATCCCCCCCCCCCCCCCCCCCCCCTCTTTCTTTGTGTGTGTTCAGGCGCGCGGCGGTGGAGGTGAGTGTGCCGCGCGGAGGAGGACGAAAGAGACGAGGGAAGTCTGTTTCTTTTCTTTTTTTTTTCGTTGCGCTCACGTGCGATAAGCAGACGCAAGGCAGGCAAAACGGCTGCTTCAAACGCTGGGCGCGTGTGTCGCGCCTTCTCTGTAGTCCGTTGTCGTGTCTGGTTTCTTCTGCCCGGTTTATTTCGATCGTCTGCTATGAGCTTCGCCCGATACTGCCTTACCAGACGGCCGAGTGCGGACGTGTTGTCTGCGCGAAGCTGCAATTTGAGACTTCGTCTGCTACTGTGTCGTGCTCGCCGGAAGTGACTAATAAGGCCATCCCGAAAATTTCACTTGAAATCAGCCCGTCCGCGCTGATTGTACTTTACATTTGACTCTTTGGTGCGTTCGTTTTTTTATTGGAAGTGCGTAGTTAAGCATGAGCGAAGTTCGGGCTAAGCCTATCGTTCCCGCGCCTAATTATTGACGGGAATAGCTGCGCCGGATGCCATCCCAGATCTCCATGAATGCATCCACTCTTTGGCTTATACCTCAACACTTCACCATAAGCCTACACAGCTCGCAACTGCTATTAAAGTATGCTTCAACTGTAAAAAAAAAACGATACGCTGACCAGGGGCGCACTCCCATACAAAAATTTCTTTAGACAGTCTAAAGACTATCCACTGCCTTCTGTCTACAAAGTCTATAGACTCTCTATAGACAAACCCTATAGGACAGTCTATAGGCAATACAAATGCTACAGACAGTCTGTAGACAATCTATAGATGTATGGCCATAGCCATTTAGTAGACTTTTATGTATAGACAGTCTATAGACTATGAATAGACAAAAGGAAATATCTATATTAAGGCAATAGAGTCTATAAGAAGTCTATAGACCATTTTTGTCAGGGCTGTTCCCTATGCCTGCCTCCGATCCGCCACCCCCTTTCTGCTCCAGAGTTTCTGTGTCAAACTGCACGCTTTATTGCTAAAAGTATATTTTTAATCTGTACGCATACAGGCGACTCATGTATTCACCTGCCCGCTCTTGTCCTGGTTGAGTCCGGTTCTTTATAGCGCAATTCAAGTCGTCCGCTTCCACACTTCTATGCATCATTTCCGTCATCCGACTCAACACCGTGTTCAGATGGAGAAACCAGTGTGCTGGCGATAACTCCGGTTGGAGTCCGCTAACGCTTAGTGAGAATGGGACGGGAGAAAGGAATTCGGCACAAGCATTTTTAGTTCCTTTGGCCGCTACTAAGTGGCGCATAGCTTTGAGCACTCAAAAGTAGCGATTTGACGTCATCCGTGACGTAAGAAAGAAAAAGAATGACCGAACGGCTGCCATTGAAGAAGGATAGGCCACTGGCTTCCCTTGCTAAAATTTCTTTAGACAGTTTATAGACCGTCCATAGACGTTTGCCTATAAAGTCTGCAGACTCTACAAACCCCAGAGAAGTGTCTATAAGCAATACAAATCCTATAGACAGTCTATAGACAATCTATAGATTTATGGTCATACACTTTTAGTAGACTTTTGCCTATAGACTGTCTATAGACAAATCCTAGAGTAGTATATAGGCAATACAAATCCTATAGACAGTCTATAGACAATCTATAAATTTATGGCCATACACTTTTAGTAGAGTTTTGTTTATAGACTATGAATAGACAAAGAGAAATATCTATAGGAAGGCAATAGAGTCTATAAGAAGTATATAACTGTTTATGGATTATTTTTGTAAGGGTTAGCCACACTGTAGAGCATGCTCTCCGGAATGCCCGGTAATTATTACGCACGTGGGGCACTTTTCTGCGACACCTGCGATTGTAATACAAAGTAAACGCTTATCCAACACACTCCGCTGATAAATAAAGTATACCTAGAACGAGTCTATAACACCGAGTACCACACCTCAATTCCGTGTGGCATAATTATGACGGTGCCTTTAAAAGGGACTGGAAATTTCGCTATTGTCTCATCACGCCGTATGACACGCGGACAAAAGTAGGTCCGACAGGAGCTCTGCTCGTCTTGGCTTGACTTCTTTGTAGTTTGCAACTTCTATGTCGTTCACCTCAGGGCAGACGCATGCAGTTAATCCTGAAACAATTGTTGCGCGTAGAACAAGGCGATGCACGAATTCGCAAAAAGTGGATTGCTTGTATATGTTGCGGTGTATATATATATACCGGAGGTCCGAAGTCACGCAGTGTGTAACCGGTGATTCACTGTCACGTTCATATCGTCCGGAAGGCCTAGCCGACTGTGCCCGGGCCGAAAGGCACAAACCTCTCTTCAAGAAGCACAGAAGGTATTCGACGTTGGCTTCTATGCAATGAAAAACTGATTTTTTTTTTGCTTTGGTGTATTAAGTGCAGCTTGTTGGGCATATTTATTTTCTCCGGCTCGACCGACAGCGGTATGTGACATGGAGGACGTTGTGAAGATATGGCGGGAACGTCGCTGCCCCGCTGTGACAAACGGCTAGCGACGGAATGACGTCTTTTCGAGTATATATAGCGGCGTGTATATGGGCCGCCGAAAGTCGCTGCACCCGACTGCTACCTCCTTCTCTCCAGGTGGCTGCACCAGAGCGGCTTTTATCGTTCTATGTACGTGCATCCGTACGCAGAGTACCGTAATTTCTTGTATACAGTCCGCTGACTATACCATGTTTAAAGGTTGAAAGGCTGCGCTTTGCGGACTATCATACGTTCGGGCACAGCACTTTTTTTCAGCATTGCCGAAGATGGCATGAAATTCCTAAAGCTTATTCTAGCACGACATTATGATAATATTTGAGCTGTGCTCGCACACGGATTTTTTATGAATGAGTCGCCCACCCGGCTCCTGAAGGCTTTACATAAGTACTGGGTGTTGACAACCCAATAAAAAAACAACTAAAATTTAACCCTATGGACTGCACACACCGGGTAGGGACTATGTACCGGAAGTTACTGTGCATGGGCAGTCTGCGTGCATCTGTCTGAGTGTCGCTGTTTAAAGGGGTGAAGGGGGGGGGGAATAAGATTTTGCTTTGCTGTTTTAAAACCGCTGCATTCTTCAAAAATAGAGGGACTGCTCAATTAGGCAGGCTTAGATCGGACACGGTAGTAAATATAGTTATCTGAGGAACAAAAAAGCTTTGGCAATTGCGAAGACATTTGTCAGATATTCATCTAATAAGCGACTAATATTCACGAAGTCCAAAAGTCAGTATCTCGGGCCCTCTTAATTCCGGCGTCGCCGTATTGCTCACTAGGCTGCTGAGCGCGCCTGGTCCAAGAAAGGTCAAAAGACTGAGCTTGGATGCTGTGCACTGCCTAAAGAGCGCCTCTGTATACATCCTTCGATGCATTCTACGAGCATCACAGCGCATAGCAGTCCTTATGCCTGCGTGCAGACTGTGCTATTTGCACATATGTGGAAAGAAGGTGATGACCTGTCAGTTTAAAATGAACATTAGACCAGGAAATGGAATTAACGTGAAGATTGCGATCGGCGCCATCCCTTGCAAAAATTTCTTCAGACCGTCTATAGATTGTCCGTAGATTTCTGTCTATAAAGTCTATAGAGAAATACTAGAGAATAGTCTATAGGCAATAGCAAACCTACAGGCGGTCTATAGACAGTCTAGATTTATGGCCACACACTTTCAAAGACGCGTCTGTAGAATGTCTGTAGAGTACGAGTAGACAAATAAGTATCTGTAGGAAGGCAACAGTCTATAAGCAGTGTGCAGACTGTCTATAGATCATTTTTTATAACGGCATGGTATGTTTGTAGGTATTTTAGCAGGCAGAAATTAAAGACGTTTTGAACAGGCTTGTTACAAGTTTAGCTCACAGCGAATGTGTCTGTATTACAGCACGCAGGCTTCGCTCATGGCACAGATGAAGCTGACATTTGTTAGCATTTGCTTATCTTAAGCGGACATTTGCGTTAGGCCAGCTTTCACTGCCGTGAAATACATTGCTGCTCTCTTTTAATTAAGCAGTTACGTTAATCTTATCTTACTTTATTATTCTGGTGTTCTTAGCAGTAATTAGCATTGTATTTGGTTTATTTTGCTGCCGAACTTATAAACCTGGAGGGAAGGAGGCTCCAGGTAACCCAAATAAATTAGTAAGTGATAAAGAAACAAAAAATCGAGGGCAGGGTGATGTGAACGAAGCTCCGAGATGGCTGACTGGAGTTCCCTTCCCGGACGCGGGTCGAGGAGTCATAAAGTAGTTCGACTGCTCGCCGCAGCGGGGCGCGACCCGCGTAAGGAGGTGCGTGCCACTCGGTTCTATGCGGTCTATTTCTGAAAAGAGGCGCAACAAACGAAGTAGAAGTAAGATAGACACCGAACGACGAAAGGAAAGCGCCAAGAGACGCTTTGTGCCGAATGGAGAAGCGCCGTTCGCTTCCCGTGGTTTACGAGCGTCAAGCGGCTCCTCCGCGCAGTCTTCTACATTGATGGCACAGAGAAAGGAAGCTTGAGGGGGGGGGGGGGGGGGGGGGGGGGGTGTACGGGGGTGCAGGCAAGAACATGTCTTGCGCGTTTTTTCGCTTGTTTTGCTCGCTATTTTTTTCCCCGTGTTTAACTATATAGACCAGTTCGTACTGTCAGTCTAGTTTAAAAATGTGGAGCTCGACCTGTGTGTGTCTCTCTGCTTCCGTATATCGCACATCCACAGGTATAATGGAGAACGAATCGATAGAGCTAAGGCGAAGCCACCTGTACTTGTTTTGGTTGTACTTTTTTCTCTGTGCAAAATTTTAGCTATCATTACTTCCAACATAATTTTTTTTCTAACTTTCAAGAACCTTTGTCTTCTTTCAGAGCCATTATCGTCTCTGCTCCCTCTGGTGGGCGGTCTCATCTACCCCGCTAGCAGAAATTGATCCTTGAACTTTGCGGGTCTTCAGGGTCCTCACACTTTATATTTCTGTTGGCGGTAGCCACTCTTCCTGCAACCTCCGCCTTCCGTACCTGGCGTCGAAGCGTCACCTCTTTTCTGCGGGAGACGCTGCAGGAGTTCTTTGAGCTACCCGCATGTTCCCCGCAGGCGCTAACCCGTACCTGTCGCAGCGTGTCCGCAGACGTCATCGCAAAGGAAGACGCCGCGAAGAAACGCGGTGGCAGAGATAGTCCTGAAATATTGGGAGCGGCAGCTTTGTGAGCCTGCCGTGGTGCGTCATCTCACTTCAGGGGTCGTGACCCTCGGTGGAGTCAGGGGTGGGGGTGGGGGAGTTTGAATTGCGCTGCAAGGTTTTCAACGGTGGCCATATCTCTAGGCTGTTGAGACCTTTTCTGTCCGGCAACCGGCCTGAAATTCCTCGGCCTCCGAGAATCCCGGCGTCTTATATCCTACTTACATGCTTCAGTCGTTTGGTTCTGCACATGGTTCACATGCATTTGTCAATTGGAACAAATAACGATAAATCTTTAATTTATAAATAGACGTCCAGTTATTACATATAGTAAATATTAAGTACAGCGTACGTATTTTTGCGTCAAGTGCTGACATATAGAGGGCGGATTAATCTGCGGAAAGTGCTCCATGTCTGGAATGCGCAGACAGGCGTGTCCAGCGTGTAATATATGCCCATCTTATGAGCGTTCAGGCAGTGAACAAGGTCCCACTCATTTAAGTTTTTGGTATATAATCTCTTTATTCTCAAGCCGTCCTTGTTTTTAATGCTGCAGATGCATGACGGCCCGCCACGGTGGCTCAGTCGTTAGGGCGCTCGACTACTGAACCGGAGTTCCCGGGTTCGAACCCGTCCGCGGCGGCTGCGTTTTTTATGGAGGAAAAACGCTAAGGCGCCCGTGTGCTGTGCGATGTCAGCGCACGTTAAAGATCCCCAGGTGGTCGAAATTATGCCGGAGCCCTCCACTACGGCACCTATTTCTCTTTATCTTTCACTCCCTCCTTCATCCCTTCCCTTACGGCGCGGTTCAGGTGTCCAACGATATATGAGACAGATACTGCGCCATTTCCTTTCCCCCCGAAAAAAACCAATTATTATTATTATGCATGACGAAAAGAGGCAGTGCTATGGTGAACAGAAGGTTTCGAGTATACTGAAGGATTCCCACTTCGGCATTTAAAACATGTGCAGTGCATCTATCACTACCTAGAAAAAAGACTGCTATGGAAAGTGTCTCTAGCATTTCTACGGTGCAATTTTTTCAGTGCTAAGCAGCCATGGCATTCGGAACGTGGAGAAATGTGCAAACGCCCTGCTAACCATTCAGGATGCACAGGTGACCAGATAGCGCGAAGTAATCTACAACGGTAAGACTTGTAGCGCTCCTATGATACAGGAAGAAGCGTCACTCCGAAGTGCTCCTTACATGAAAGTGACTGGGCATCCACCCTCGGCAAGTCCTCTGCGGGCTGAATCCGCTTTGATTAGCAGCTACGAAGTCGGTGTCTGAAGTTGGCGCCCAAAGTTTGGTTGCCAGCCCGGCTAATTGGCGCCCAACATCTATAATACCCCTGTCACACGGGCACTTTCGATCCTCATTGAGTCAATGCTCATCGAACTCAATGCAGATCGACGGTTGTCACACGGCCACTTTCAAGCGCAATCGAGCTCGATCCTGCTTGACTCGATGCCGATTCCTCAAGAGTGCTTGAGGTTCCAAGCACAATCGAGAACTCTCGCTCTCATGAAGCTATAAAAATAAACACAAGTTAACAAAACCAAACCACAATTGTTGTTGTTGCGATCGATTAAAATGTAATACAGAACATTTTTCAGGTACTACGCCTGCTTATATGCAAACATTTGAAAGTAATCTCGACACCACGCTCCAAGCTTCGCCGTCAGTGTAAACAAAGATGGCGTCCTCCTGCTCGTCGGAGCGTTAACTGTGGAGCGAGCGCGAGACAGCCGCTCTCATCGACTGCTGGCAGGACCGCCTAAATGATTTGCGGCGCCAGAAGAGAAACGCCGCAGTCTATGCAGAAATCGCGGAGGCGTTGCGGGCCCTTGGGTTGCATCGCACAGCAGCAGAGGTGCGCCACAAAAACCTGGCGCAGATACGCAATGTACAGATTTGGCTGCCGCTGCCCCCGACTGCACAGTGTTGCCGGACATCGCCATGTTATGGCTGTCGGCGGAACATTTGGCGCCACCTAACAAACATGAGGGAAACTTCTCAATGAGCATTGAAAATGCCCGTGTAGCAACGGATGTTTCGAGCGTGCTCGAAAATCTCGATGCAGATCGAGCTCAATGAGGATCAAAAGTGCCCGTGTGACAGGGGTATAAGGTCACCAGTGAATGAAGCTGGCGCCCAACGTTGGGTCACCAGCCCGTCAAGTAGGCGCCCAACAGCTATAGGGTCCCCCGTTGCCTGAAGTTGGCGCCCAACGTTGGGTTACCAGCCCGGCAAGTTCCCAACACGGGGTCACCCATGACTGAAGTTGGCGCCCAACGTGGGGTTCCGCAAATCCATGCTCTGCTAAAACGCGCGCACAAAAAAACACCTGGCATTCTTCTCCACAACTCGGCAAGATCTCAAGATTGCGTCCGGATCTCCCAGGATCGCTGGACGCGTGAGAGAAAAACAAACAAACAAGAAAGAAAACAAAGCCTGCGAACTATAGTAGCTCCCGCCGATTGCGCCAGAATGGCCAGCGGAAGAGGCGTGCTTGCTGGGTAACGAAGCGGGCGTGTGCAGAGCTAGGCTTAGGCACCAAGAGAAGAGGACGCGCGTGAACGAGATAGCGGAAATGTGTGGGAAAATTCGGAGCGAGCGAATCCATTTTAAAGTGCGCCCTGCGTTTGTGAGCGCCTGTTGGTGCGTGCGTTTAACCGTGTCGTCCGCTTGTTGGTTTCGCATCGTCTGCTACGGTTCTTGCGAGGCGGTTTCGTGTGAGAAGAGCGATAGAAGGGATGGAATGAGGAGGGAGAAGGACGGAGGAGGGGGCTAAGAGAATGGAACGAATTACCGGAGAAAGTTACCACGATGAGGTTGAAGATGAGTCGGTGCGGCAAGGAAAAGAAAGAGGAGTCGAGGGACCGAGTTTCGGATGGTAGTATCTCCTCTGCAGCCGAGTTAAAAACAAAGCAGGATATGTATAGGAAGTAGGCGTTTTATTGTTTTATTTTTGTTTTTCCTTCTCTGCGTTCGTCCTTTTCAACTCCGAGAGGACGGCAGGAGGAAGATATCAACAACCGCGTCGGGGCAGCGGCGTGACGCGTAAAGAAGCGTGCGAACCGGCCTCGACGTGAAACAAGGTCGGCAACCTTGGAAGTTCCGTGGGCCCAAAGTCGCCGTCGTCTGCACACACTGCGGCTAGCTGATCGGATCGTCTTTCGGACGGCCTTTTTTTTTTTGTTCTCCAAAAACGTGGTTCCGTTCCAGCGCGCTTCACTGAACACAGGTGTTATCACTTCTCTCTCTTTTTTTCGCACTCGAATAACTCGGCCATGGACTGCAATATGACACAACAAATAGTCATATGATAGATAAGAAGTGCGCGACAGTTCTTTCCTCTTCTGTCACGCTCAGCAATGTTTTCACACCTCTCCCGAAGGCGTGCAGGTATTTTATTTACGAGTGTCCTGTGCGATGAATCTCCTCTCTGATGGTCATAAATCTATAGATTGTCTATAGGATTTGTATTGCCTATAGACTGTTCTATAGGGTTTGTCTATAACAAGTCTATAGACTTTATAGAAAGAAGTCGATGGACAGTCTATAGACTCTCTAAAGAAATTTTTGTGATGGAAGTTCTTGTCTTACTGAGCACTTCATCTGCGCATTTAGGTTAAATTATTCCCTCTATATATACCATTAGACATTATATTTGAACAGATACGTTTATATTTTACAACACGGTGTATATTTCTAGGCATAATATCGTTCCGCACTGTAGCATAAACGCTAGGCGTTACATATAAGGTTCTAGTGCCGATCAGATGGCATACATCTTAACACGAACACGTATAGCCGGTAGCTCAACGTTCCAACGTCCAAGTGCTACGCTAGGACAAACTTCTTACTGCAGGTCGTTGAACCCCGGCTGCCGTATTCTTTAGGCCCCAAGAAAACTGCCAAGAAGCAGTTAAATAAATAAATAAAAGAACCTTCAGCGCATTCAGCACGGTCCAGTTTCTTTTACAGCGACGACATGCAAGCTGCATGGCAGCATCCAGCGTGAGAACTGTGTCTCCGTGGAAGCCTTGCCCGCCGACGACAATGCTCGCCACTGCACGACGTTAACCAGCAGTCTCTCATTACGCAATTAATGCACAAACCGGATCTAATTAGCCATTGTGGCGCGTAACCAAGTTAGAAAACAGCCTTCCCCGATGCCATGGACGGTCGCTGCCAGCGTGAAGTATAGTGTCACAAACCACAAAGCCTTAGGGTTCTGTGCAGAAAACTAGGCCAGCCCCGGAGGGTTGGACGTAAAGAAAGAAAAAGTTTAAACGAGGAGGAGGACAACAGGTTCACGAAGGTCACTCATTGTTCACTGAGTCGCATTGTCTTTGTGCGTTCTTTTGGGAAACTCCCTTCCTCTCCCAGTGGCGTATTCGTGATGCGCTGCAATGAAGACGTGCATCGCACGACATTGTTGCCAGGCGAAATTAGGTTTGCAGCGAGGCAAATTAGTTTCGCGCGCAAAAAATAGACGGCTCTCACGGAGAATGTTTGCGGGAACATGGCTGGGAAGCAGACTCGTTAATTATTTGCTCGCCCTTAGAAACAACGACGCTTCCAGAACCAGTAGCCAGTTAGGAGCGCTTACTGTGCCTCCCCCCCCCCCCCCCCCCCCCCCCGTGCGCGCGTATATGGCGGGCTTTTTACTAACAATGAAATGCTAGACTTTTCGCCTTTGACTCGGGCGAAGAAGTAGTGATGACGATGATGACGTCTGATCTATAGTGGCATAGAGACTACTTAGCTAATCTTCTCCAAGTCGGGTAGTGAATTTAATTTTTTTTTTAACCGCGCTCCCTTCACGGCATTGTAAGCAGGTTAAACATTAGCCTGCGGTATCTAAAAACTCAAAGGCAGGATTATGAGAAAGTGATATTGACGGTTGTTTCTTCCTTTACTGCCCTAAGTGTACCCGATTATAAGGAATATAAGTACACCCCTGTCATTTCTGACATGTAGTACATAAATAAAAATATACAGTGTTCAGTCTCTTCAGGAACCCCTTAACAAGGAAGGATTCCTCTCGGAATCCACGTATTCCGTGCGAATAATTTCCCGTCTAAGGGAAGGGCAGCCGTTCATCAGCACTTGACGGGGAAAGGGCTTAGAAATCAAAATAAGACATGCCGGGCAAATAAATAAATAAATAGATAAAAATAAACAGGCTTCGCAGGGGCTCTAGAGATGCTACAAGTGCAGTGCCGAGAACGACTGTGCGCTTCAGTCCGATGGAAGCCGCCAGTCGACAGGCTGCCGTTATTATTTTGTTCCGCTCTGCAAATTTAATCTTGGCAGGTGAAGTTGGATGGAGAGGATTTTAGAGCGGGATGAAAACCACGCTTCTGTTGAGAGCATTCCGACCAGCGTTTTCGTTGCAAAGCAATGGAAACCCCACGCATATCGAAGAGAGGAAAGCGCGACTAGTACCACCTCCAGTCGAGAGAGGGCGCCACGGTCGTTGTGTCCGGCGCCGAGTCGGGCTCTTCGTCTTCTGCTCTCACCTTCTGCTGCGGGCGAGGCCAATCCGGTTGCGCTTGGAGGTCAAGAGCGACGGAGTGATGTCGTGACCTTTTTGTCTTTTGCCGCATTTGTTTTTCGCCCCTGAGGTCCCGTCAGCGTAGCACGGGGTGTCTCGCTATGCGTGCGTGCATGGTGTCGTGCGCGGCGTCTACGTATAGCTACAAAGGGTTGGCGTTTACAGGTCGCTGCCTTCCTAAGGGCGCAGGTGACCACACTGTTTCGAGAGCCGCGCAGACGACACGGGAGAAGCAGGCGAGAGCATTTATTCCTTCATGACAAAAAATGAGGGGGCAAATTAGCTGGTCACGAAGTTCATCGAGCTAGCCCGCAGCTGGGCGCTCATAATTGAGAGTAAATTGCTCTCAGGCAGAGGTCGTGTATGTCGCTAAACATAGCCGGTAAGCTGAAAAACAAACCAGGATAATTTATATACACACGAACATTAAGTACATTTTTATGCATAACTGTGGTGTTGGAACGCTCTGCTGAAGTTGATAAAGTTTCACTAGTATGGCGCGATTGTAATTAAAGAAACAAAATTCGGCAGATACACTTAAGTCTGCTTACGTTTAAGCAAGCGAAAGTATTACTGTTCCTGGGTGCACTGAGACCCATCCACACACACCCCACCCCTAAACAGACACGCGCGCGTATGACACCACCTGTAACGTTGTACCACCAACGGTTTCATCACAATTTTGATACGAAAGTCTGAGAAGGCACACAATTGAAGGTGCATATGTTGTCACTTCGAATCCCTGTCGCAAGCTATCCTCCAGCTTACCTAATGCATGTAAGCTGTATGAAACGAGAAACTGTACGACACCACCCGGAACGCTGTACGACAAAGGGTTGCGTCACAATTTTGGTAAGAATGTCGGGAAAGCTGCAGCGCTAAATGGAGGTCGGCCAGGGGAGAGTATATATATAGACGAACGACTTGAAGAGGATTGTGTAAAGTGGCGGTGCTCGGCTTGCTGTGTGCGTCATACGGACGCTTGATGTTGGCATCCTATTTTTCTTGCCATCGCTGGTATCCTTTGTACCATCACAGGAACTTCTTAATCCTCTGAAGCAACATTCTGGCTGCTTCGCGTCAGGCCTGTTGCCAGTGAGGGGGGCGACAAAGTACTGCCTCCCACTTCGCGCCTTGCTGGTTTCGTGTAGGTAGTTCGCCCTGGCGCCAGCTAACTGTCCTGGTTAGTCCTGGTCAGCCTCAGTCCGCCAACTGACTGGGGCTCCTCCCCTCCACCATTCATTCTGCTTTGCGCTGGTTAGTTTATAGTCGGCAGATCAACGGCCCCGGTGGGGTAGGTGGTCCCCGGTAAGAACTTACGGCGAGACGAACTTCAATTCAACGATGAAGTTTTTTAAATAGCTTCATAATCAACTTTATTTTGTAATAACATGGGTGCGCCCTGGGCAATGCTAACTAATAAAGTGACATAAACGCGGTACGAGTAATAAGGTCTGATTTAAAAAAAATTGCGTCATTTTAAAAACCGCCCTGGCGTTACTGAGCGATTTCGATGTCGCAGAGCTCGAGCGCATTCCGAGTCAATTCTCGCTTGCTCT
>NC_135505.1:142152419-142257419 GCF_052857255.1 Amblyomma americanum | reverse complement strand
GCTTTTTTTTATTTTCCGGCACACCAAGCATTCTGCTGCGTCGCCTTCATAGGCAACTTCATGTCGGAATATTGAACAGACCTTTAGGCGCATCTACGGTCTTTTTCTCCCTAGCACGATCAGAAAATGTAAACACAACAAAGGAGCACATTTAGTGTTACTACACGCCTTAAATCATCGAAGAAGAGCAGACAAAAAATCCATGACGACACCTTACGAGTTAGATGCGCTAAATGCAATGCAAGTGTTTCATTTCACACTCATCTAGCCCTTACATGCGGGAGGCGCCTTTGTATGAAGCTCACATTTTAATATTGAGGTTTCAGGCATGCTGACTGACCGCGACCATTGTGATGCTCCAGCAGAAATTATACAAATGACGTCACTCCATCTAGCAGCTTCCGCTAGGGTTAGCTGTTCCGGCAACTCCTGTACAAGAGCTTTTCATCCGCTGTTTATGTCACGAAGTAGCCTGCACCCTTGGATACTTCTGCTGAGCAACCTTCTTCGCCGCCTGCTTCTGGATTGGAACAGCGCTTCACATGACTACTGACCGGTTAAGACAGTGAAGTAGTTGTGCACGCTGGGAACTGGAACACACCCTGCTTGGACGCGGACAAGGAAGACAGCTGCAGCCCGGCAAATCTCGGAGTGGGTATACCTCGTCACGGATTAAGACCGACGCGAGGTGAGGACACAACTGAGAAACGTGGGAAAGTAAGAGAGCCAATTGAGGAAGACTTTTTGGCGATTGGGTCGAATCTAGAGCAGGGCCGTTTTATTTTCCATTTATTACCGCCATCAAAAGTGGCCCAACAAAGCAGCGTATGTATACGGTGAGCAGACGGTGCCCTCGGAAAGCGACCGATTGAGAAGCAGATGCAGAAGCAGACGACTGCAGGGGCCAAGGGAGCGGAACGCGTTTTCCGATTGCAGACGACACCGCCGAACTTTACGGTCCAAGCCAAAGCCGAAGCCAGTTGGACTTGTTTACGACTGTAAGAAAATGTCCCTGGTAGGCAGAACAACAGCGGATTCGCAAGAAAGGACCTTCGGGGGCTGGGGTCATTGTATATAAAGGCGCAGACAAATGTGTCCTCCGCAGCGTTGAGAGAGAACCGCCGACCACAACTCTTGCCACCGAAGTTTTATAATGCAGTTCCGGTGTGAGTGTGCGGGACAGAACAGAACAGGGGTAAGGGGGGGGGGGGGGGGGGGTGCATTTTCCCGCTGACTCCCTGGAATCTACGCCGTTTTCGGCTGATGGCGGTAGCCCTTTGTGCACGGTCCGTGTCGACGCCATTTTTCTTTTTGTGCTTCTTTCTTTTTTCCACTCGACAGCAGACGACGTGTCCGAGAGCAGACGACAGTCGGTCGACACGCCGTAGTACACGTGTAGAAAGCGTAACAACGGCCTTGAAAAACACCGCTCGTAACGTTCGTACATTCACTCGCACACAAACTCAGCGCATCCGTCCATAAAGCGAACGGGAAGGAGCTCAGCACAATGGACTTCTAGATTATGAAAAAGCCGTTAGGCGTAATCGGCTCTTCCCGGTACTGGCCGCAGCGGTGCGAACAACCCCGGCTACCGTATACTACGCGTAAATAAGGTTTTTATGGCCTGACGCGGCTGCTCGGAGGTCGTCTGCTTTCTTGTTATTTTTTTGTTTGTTTCTTTGTTTGACGGACAGCTTGCGGCGTGTCAGTGCTCCCGCTGTTTTACAGCTTGTACGCGGCTATGCGGTGGCAGACGTGGTTTGTATACCGCGCGTCACATAGCAGGCGAAGAATGCCTATTGGTCGCTATTGAAAGTGGAAAAATAAAACCAGATAGAGAAACGAAGGACATTGCTTGTTTCAGCGAAAGAGATGTTGGAAGGTTGTTCCTGTCGATGCAGCAGCGTTACCGTGACCGACTGCATTAACATACGTGGTACTCGGAAAAGACTTATCCTAACGAGTGCCGTGAACAGTTAGTTGGCAGCATTTAAAAACTAATGAGTGAACAAGCAAATAATCAAAGAAAGAAAGAAAGAAAGACAGAAAGAAGGAAGGAAGGAAGGAAAGATGGAAGGAAGGAAAGATGGAAGGAAGCAAAGAAGGAATGAATGAATGAAGGAAGGAAAGAAGGAAGGAAGGAAGGAAGGAAAGAAGGAAGGAAGGAAGGAAAGAAGGAAGGAAGGGAGGAATGAAGGAAGGAAGGAAGGAAAGATGGAAGGAAGCAAAGGAAGGAAGGAAGGAAGGAAGGAAGGAAGGAAGGAAGGAAGGAAGGAAGGAAGGAAGGAAGGAAGGAAGGAAGGAAAGAGACTTCGCTGACCGTGAACTAGAGTTTTCTGGCCTTAAATACCGCCTTTTCGTTATTTGCCGCCGGTCTACTATCCATGATCTAATATAACCACCTCAACAACAATCCTAATAACTATACAACCAAAAAAACTACAACCCGCTCCCTCCAGCCATGCGCTAAACAAAATTCGCACCTAATTACATAATGCGTTCGCAATGCGGTAGCATTCGAAGCTGTTGATTCCTACTGCCGGAAGTGACGCCACTTCGGTCTGGTAACGTCACTTCCCTCCAACCAATCAGCGAAGTTCATGACCGACTACACATTTTTTTTGCCCGATGAGTCTTCTAATGTTATCTCATTAGTCAAGGGTGTAAGTTCTATTAAACCCTCTGCTTCTTCAATTCTTTCAAAACCATACCAGCAATGAGAATGCAGCGAGGTGGAACACTGAACGTTTCCTCACTCGCTCTTCTACACTGCGCACTATAAAACAGAAAGGACTGCAAAGGTTAGTATGCTGTCTTCTAGCGCAGATCCTTTTCCGAAAGGAAGAGCGCTAGAGGAGACAACTTACTCCATTGTGTGAATGATCACCCTCGACTGTGTGAGTGGTCACCCTACAAAATCCAACCACGCAGCGGGTCGCCTTCTCCAATTCTCCCAGGCATCGGGGAAAGCGCCGATAGGTCTGAAGCATCCCTCGCATGGTGGCGCTTCTATAAAGCACTCGACTCGGGGTGCTAAGAATACGCGGAAAGGGAGGCGTTCGAGTGATCGGCCGACGGAGAGCGGGGGAGGGGCATAACCATGAGTGTCGTGTATGGATTCTATGCAGAGGCAGCAAATGCAGGCGGCTCGTTAAAAATGTCGCCTTACAAAGGGTTCGAGCGCGAATCCGCCGCTATATGCGCGGGAGCAGAAGTGAGGAAACCGTTGTAGTACCCGCATCCTCTTCTGAGGCTGCGTCGAATGTTAATATTTTTGTATTTTTGTTATTTGACAGATTGCTTCTGCAGCACCTATTTACCAAGTTTGGTTTGGTTTTATGGGGGTTTAACGTCCCAAAGCGACTCAGGCTATGAGGGACGCCGTAGTGAAGGGCTCCGGGAATTTCGACCACCTGGGGTTCTTTAACGTGCACTGACAACGCTCAGTACACGGGCCTCTAGAATTTCGCCTCCGTCGAAAATGGACCGCCGCGGCCGGGATCGAACCCACGTCTTTCGGGTCAGAAGCCGAGCGTCATAACCACTCAGCCACCGCGGCGGCCTATTTACCAAGTATCCGTGTTTAATATGGTGTCGGCCGTCAGGAGCAGTGTCGTTTGTGACTACAAGAGAACGAGAAAGGCTTAACAGTCGTAAAGAGAAAACTCAGCAGCGCTAACAACGCCTCCGAACAGCTGTGAGACTTTCGGGAATAAAGATAAATTTAATTCAGTCATGTACTGCAAAATTCAGATGTTGACATCCACAGAATTTTTTTCCAGCAAAAATTCCCCTTTTGGCAGTGCTGATGTTTGTTCGGGAGCAAGGGACGCGTCAGACATTAAGAAAATTTAATTGAAAAATTTGCCTTCCACTCGATTCAAGTTCCTGACGTCCTTAACAAAAAGGAGTCCGTGACCCCCGACGCTTTTTAAGTGAACGGCGGTGTAGGTAGCCTCAGGGATCAGCATAAAAAACTACTCACGTCACCGCAGCCTGCTTGCTTGAGAACGGCTGATGGAGGCGTTACCTTTATTTGGTTTTCTTGCTATTTCCTAAATTATGAAAGTTCTGGCTATTTTATCCTCAGAGTGTAATAAAAAGTTTGTCAACAAAGATGCCAAGTATTATGTGAACTATTAGTCAAGAAATGTTTGTATAATGCTTCTTTGTAAACTACATTTTCATTAAGAACTTATTGCATGAATATTTGGCCGTCTCTATGAAGTTATTGCATTAATCCTTGGGTGTTTACACTATAAAGAAGAAAGGATTTACCACATGTTTTTTGCCTTCCCCCTCTCTCAAATCATTTTCTATTGTGACCTATTTTTTCACTGAAAACAGGAAATTGGTTTTTGTGTATCTGTCACATCTCGGCGGACACCCGAACCGCGCCCTAAGGGAAGGGATAAAGGAGGTAGTGAAAGAAGAAATGAAGAAAGAGGTGCCGCAGTGGAGGGCTCCGGAATAATTTCGACCACCTGGGGATCTTAAAGGTGCACTGACATCGCACAGCATACGGGTGCCTTTGCGTTTCGCCTCCATCGAAACGCGGCCGCCGCGGTCGGGTTCGAACCCGGGTACTTCGCATCAGTAGCCGAGCGGCCAAGTAATTCGTCCATGAATCCGTGAACGCTCTTCAACAGTTTCTGTCATTACTCATCACCTCACACCTGTGGTGAACAAGCTCCTGTAGACCCCTGCTTGTTTTAAACAGATATAAGCTTAGCAGTTATTTGATTAACCCTCCCCACCTTTCCTTTCATTAAATTACTTTCTCTATGAGCCCAACACTAATCACATCATTACCGCAGCTGTCTTTCGGGCGTCTGTCCGTCGTAACGTTCAGCTTCGCCGGCAAAGGGGCCGCGCATGCAGATTCCCACAGGCCGGCCAATTTCCTTGCCTCCGCATCTGTTCAGTGTCAATCTCTGTCAGGCTGTAGCCATTCGGTGTTCAAGTATCGCACTGACATGAGCTCCCTACCCTTTGCGTGGGCCCGTTGCGAGCATGAAACAAAGAAAAAGGACCATATCTGTCGCGGCTCTTCCTATTCACCGTCCTATCGGCGCAAAATAATGGCGTCGTTAAGCGCGCCCAAAGACGACTACTCCGATTTCGCTGGCGTTCGAAGGAGGTTCAACGTCCTCTGCCGGGGCGGCGTCCGGCTCGGTGGCCCTCCGGGCGATCTTGTAAGTCGCGCCAGCTTCTTTCTCGCTAGCGTCTCGGCCGCAGTGCTCTGGCGCGCATCGCAGCAGAGTGTGTAAGGTCGAGGTCAGCGCGTGTGCAGTATCGATATATGGCGCAGCGCCGAGGCCGCCGCCAGCCGATGGGCGAGCGCAGGGGCTCGCCGCGCCGTGTCCGCCCCAGATTCGGGCCGATCCGCTTGCCTGGACTCCGAGGAGCCGGCTGTGATATTTTTTTTTCTCCTTTCTTCCTCCCTTTCTTTACTTATTCTTTCCTTCTTTCTTTCTCTTTCTTCTCTTCTTTCGTTCGTTCTTCCTTTCTCTATTTCTTTCATTCCTTCCTTCCCTACTTTACTTCTCTCTCTCTCTCTCTCTCCTTCCTTCCTACCTCCTTTTTTCTTTTTCTTTCCTTCTTTCTTTCTTCCTTTCTTTCTCTCTTCTTTTCTTTCTTTGCGATTGCTCTTCGAACGAAAGAATAATAATAATAATAATAATAATAATAATAATAATAATAATAATAATAATAATAATAATAATAATAATAATAATAATAATAATAATAATAATAATTGGTTTTGTGGGGAAAGGAAATGTCGCAGTATCTGTCTCATATATCGTTGGACACCTGAACCGCGCCGTAAGGGAAGGGATAAAGGAGGGAGTGAAAGAAGAAAGGAAGAAAGAGGTGCCCGTAGTGGAGGGCTCCGGAATAATTTCGACCACCTGGGGATCTTTAACGTGCACTGACATCGCACAGCACACGGGCGCCTTAGCGTTTTTCCTCCATAAAAACGCAGCCGCCGAAAGAAAGCTCTCGAGTTTGGATGTGATCCAGGCCAAAGCTTGCCACGCGCTTTCTGACTGACCCCGGCAAAAAATCTCCCCGCATAGACTTGTGTCTATACTGAGTGGGTTCGTGACAGTTTACCGAAGTTAGGGCTAGGCTATGTTCTAGATTGAGGTACTAATAACGAACCGTTAACAGTTAACTTCGTGAGTTGACGGCAGTCCCTTTCGCTTTCGTCAGGGCTAGTTAGGCCTATGAGTTTAACCTTGGTGCGGTCAGGGGCCCCCTGGACATCAGAGACTCCTGTTCTGTCGTTCCCCGTCTGGATCGCTACCGCTACAAAGAAGGCGACGTAGTTAGCTCAGTTTTTGATATTTTGCCCTGGTCTTGGGGCGGCACGCTAAGGATACCTCGACGACCAGGTTTACCACCCCAGCCGACCACCAGACGCGAGAATCTGAACGCATGGGCCCCAACACCGGGCCTTGTTGGAATTTATAGCCGGCACAGGCCTGCATATGTAATCATGGCAAAAAGCTTGCGGGATGCCAATTCGTGAAAAAAAAAAAAACTATTGCGGCACAGTTAGCCACAGCAGGTGATATAAATGCATAGAAATGCGAGGAGAAATGCGTGCTCCAACTGCTAGAAAAGTGCCGTCTGACTGGCTACCTAGGCAACGCGGAAAAAAAAAACTAAAAAATCTCCGCGAATCCGTGTCCCGAAAACTTTAGTCCACGACTGTACATATGACAGTTAAGCCGAAGGGCACAATTGCGCATTAAAAAAAAAAAGTGTTGAGAACTAACGGTTAACAACTCACAAGTTAATATATGAGTTCGTGACACTTCAGAAAAATTTTAGATTATGGTTAGATTAGCTCAGATAAGAATTGGGTTAACTTGATTTAATATAGACAATTTAATTAACAATTAACGGCTGCTTAGAGAACCCGGCAGGTTTGGACGCGGTGGGCTCTTGTCAGGGGCGACGAAAGAGCGCCGTGAGCTTTGGACCGCTCGTCGGTCCAAAATCGCCGAGCCTGTTCACCGGTGAACTTTTGTTTAGGAATCGTGAATCACAAACAGGCCCAGAAACCAACGCTTCTAATTCCTATCAACCGCTTCATTACACCGCCTTTTCAACTCACACACGCAAGAACCAGTCGGAGCCTTCTTATCGCAGCGAAGAAGCCCTCCTTCCTCAACAAAGAGCATAAAGAGCTATCCCATGCGTCATCGGGCGTCATCGGGCCATCGCGTAAGCATCCCCGGAAAGCATCCGCGTCAGCGCTGAAAGCCCGAACGCACCAAAGAAAAAGGCCCGGGTAGGGGGGACGGCATCTAGATCCAAACACGCGGTGGGGTTTCATGTGCGGCTGACGTGACCACCGGCGGAGTATCTGGTGTGAGCTCGGGCGCCCTCCACTGGCAGGCAGCGGCGGAACGACAACACTGTAGCCGCGTGGGAAAATGGCTCCCGGGGCGCGCCGGCGTAGACCTGCCGCGGAGACACGTCCAGACTTGCCCCGCTGCTGCTGCTGCTGCTGCTGCTCCTGCTGCTGCATGAGTTTGCTGGTGGTGTTCGCGTTCCGTTAGCAGCAATTAGGCTTGGTTAGAGGGGACAGATAATGCTCTCTGCGCAGGAGAGCGCTTCGTCTGCTGTTTTCCCGAGCGCTTGGTAACGTCGTCTGCTCCAGTTATGTCGAAGTCGCGGCGTTTCAGAGGAGGGGCGGGGTCCGGGTTGTTTTTGTCGTCTGCTTCGGGAAGCAGGCGATATCCTGGACGTGCGTAGACAAAGGATGATAATAGCGGACGATAAAAGCTCGATAATAGAAAAAAAATATCTGCTAAATGTTTCGCTTCCGGTTGCGACTGCAATGCATTTTAGCAGATCGACTGTTCTATTATAATACTATAGCAGGAGATGAAAGCGCAAGTGGTAGTTTTGTTTCATGGAACAGCCCCACGGGATACCACATTTGTGCTGGAATCTTAACGGAAAATATTCCTTCGGTAGAAAGCAGGCCGATAGCTTCGAAAGGCGCTTTGCGGAAGTGTATAAAACGGCGTCCTAAGTCCGTAGAATTTTGAACATTTCTGGCCTCCTCGAGAAAAACTTTTACTAGTGCCTTAGACGTACCTATCAGTGGCAGGGTTGGTAGTTGCGTTTTGGGAGCATCACAAGGAAAGCAAAACATAGAACCGACAAATAAATACAACGACAATCCGTAAAGCATCAATGTTCTCTTCACACCACGCGAAAATCAACTCGACGGCTCCCTTGAGGATTCTCTATTCTAGTCATTCCTTATCTGTTTTGCCACTACCCTATAGTGGCCTTGATGGCGGAGGAAATAAATGACGCTAGCTACAAGCTCTGGCTTTACAAGTGCAAACGACAAAACATTAAATAAGAAAAGGATTAAATGTATCGGGAAAATATCTGTCTTCCTGTTCATTCTTTGATATTAAAAACGCCTGGCTTCATACTCAGAAATTCTGTACAAGCGCATTTTTTTAACGGGAATTTGTTTATGAATGCAATTTTCTCGCTTTTGTAAGGTTTCACAACAGCAGTCAATATATCCTCAGATCCCTCCTCGAGAACCTTGACATTTCTATTTATTGTTAGAAACGCGCACCATTGGTTTTCATGGCAGACTTAACTGCCCGGTGCGAGCGTACGACAAACTTTATCAGCAAGATTCTGCTACGTATCAGAAGGTTAGGGTGTTTCCGTCAGTATGTTCATAACAGCATCTTAGAATAGTCAACAGTTGGCTCAAAATTAAAAGTGATGTATTACGTGAAAGTGTGACTTGTGCTAGACTACGAACGACTTTGCTAGCTGGCTCTCATCCCTGACTTCAGAGCAGAGGTCGCAGCGACCAGTCGGGTGGAAATCGCATAGAAAAATTGCAACCCCAACTTATTAAACTTATTAATGCGAAACCAATGCGCAAACACATGAACTCGTAGAAAATGTACAACCATTACGCGTAAACAATGCGTCCAGGCACAGTAATTCTTTCACATTTCCAACTCTAGCCGGGGTTGTTTTTTTTTTTTTTTGCTCTGACGAATCGACACCAGTTTCTCGTTGAACCAATTTCCAAATCGTCGGCTTACGTTCTATTCCACTTTTTTTTTTCCTTTCGTTCTTCACTCGTTTTAAAGCGCACTATTCTCCCTTCGTTTTCTCCACCGTTCCGTCTGCAAACCCGCTTTTTCGTCTGCTTCCTATAGCTGAGGCTCCTTTTGTCGTCTGCTGTACGGCGCCGCATGCGAACAGGCAGTCATTATTTGTTCGCGCCGACCGCATTCCACCCGAGACGCTACTTTCTTTCTCGGTGTACGAGTTGCCGCGCGGACTCTCCTAAATCACGGAGAGAGCGCTCTAAAACAGGCCGGCCCAAATCGCTGCTCGCGTACGCACGGGCGAGTGTAACGGCCGTCGGTATACTGAGTTCGCGTGGGCGCGTTTATTTTCCGAGGGGGCGACCCGGCTTCAATTATCGCGTAGCGGCGGACAGACGGTTGTTATTTCGACGTCTACGAGTGTGTGTGCGTGTGTTAGCGGGGGCAGGCCAGCAGGAAATTCTTTGTTTCCGCGTCCGTGTAATGCTCGACTGCGGTATACGAAGTATACGCGTGATGCACGCGAGCGGAGGAAACGAAGTTGTGTTTTTTGTGTGTGTGTTCTTGTAGTTTTCGTGCGGAGTTGGCGAATTAGCGGTGTCGGACATCTCATCACGGAAGGCGTTGTTTTTTTTTTTTGTGAGGGGGGGGGGGGGGGGGGGTGATCGGGTTCTTCCTGTGATTCGAGCACCGGACCGTGGCTAAAAATTTGCCGAGCTAGGGGAAGTTTGCTTTAACCCTTATAAAAAATGGTCTTTAGACTTTCTGTTGACTTCTTATAGACTCTATAGTCTACGTATAGATATTATTTTTGTCTGTTCATAGTCTACTAGTTGTCTACAGATAAAAATCTATAACCGTGTATGGCCATAAATCAATAGATTGTCTATAGACTGCCTATATGATTTGTAAGCGAGTAATTACTCATTGGCATCCACTCCAGTGAAGCCGTAAGGCTACAACGGACAGCTATAAAGCTTTCTCAGAAACTTCGCAGTAAAAGAAAAATTCGTGCTAGTCCGGGGTTCGAACCCGGGACCACCGCTTCACCGGCGCAGTCGCTCTACAAACTTAGCTAAGCGGGACGGCAAGCTTATGGTAGGGCGAGAGCGAATTGATAAGTAACTATATATTGTCTACAGACTAGTCTATAGGCTTTGTCTATAGAAAATCTATAGTCTTTATCGACAAAAGGCTATAGGCAATCTGTAAACTGTGTAAAGAAATTTTTGTAAGAGTTGGGCGCGCTTCGCTGATTCTACACGCGGCTTCATGCTACTATGTTTATGTAGAGGGCAGATTTTCCATCAGTAAATATTGTCCCACCTTGATGATTTATGCTAATCTGTTTAGATTATGGCATTAGTTACTAACACGACTGTCGTTTTGTAATAATAATAATAATTGGTTTTGGGGGGAAAGGAAATGGCGCGGTATCTGTCTCATATATCGTTGGACACCTGAACCGCGCCGTAAGGGAAGGGATAAAGGAGGGAGTGAAAGAAGAAAGGAAGAGAGAGGTGCCGTAGTGGAGGGCTCCGGAATAATTTCGACCACCTGGGGATCTTTAACGTGCACTGACATCGCACAGCACACGGGCGCCTTAGCGTTTTTCCTCCATAAGAACGCATGTAGTCAAAACGGATTTTTAGTTATCACAAAAAAAAATCCGTTTTTAGTTATCACAAACGCCCCGCCGCGGTGGCTCAGTGGTTAAGGCGCTCGACTACTGATCCGGAGTTCCCGGGTTCGAACCCGACCGCGGCGGCTGCGTTTTTATGGAGGAAAAACGCTAAGGCGCCCGTGTGCTGTGCGATGTCAGTGCACGTTAAAGATCCCCAGGTGGTCGAAATTATTCCGGAGCCCTCCACTACGGCACCTATTCTTCCTTTCTTCTTTCACTCCCTCCTTTATCCCTTCCCTTACGGCGCGGTTCAGGTGTCCAAAGATATATGAGACAGATACTGCGCCATTTCCTTTCCCCAAAAAACCAATTATTATTATTAGTTATCACAAACAGTGCATGCTCTGCATTTGAGGCGACCAAAAGCGAAAGTAGTGCAGTGTTACCATGTGGGAGAATAACTACAGCGGCCTTTGTAGTTCACAACACGTAATCCGGTTAGTGACGACGATGAAATAAATCACCACAAATGGGCTGATGACGATGATGATGCTGTCGTGCAGCGCGTCAGCAAGAAAGGAAACACAAGGAAGGAGAGGGACGAACACACAACTTCCCACGTCTGCGTCCCGTCGTTTCCGATGCGCCGGGGGAAATATAGGCTCAGATGCCAACAAGCCCAGCTAGGACGTCAGTCGTGGTCGTTTCCGTGTACAAATAGTAGTTGTACAGCGGAAGAGACGGTCTAACGGCGTGAAACGAGGCAATATGTATTCCCCTTCCGTGAAATATGCCCTTTTGATGCGAAATAAATTGTGATGTTCGGCACATGGCTGCACGGTCAGGGATAGGGAACAAACGGAGAGATGTTTCCCTATACCTCAAGAGCCGATAGCAATGCGTTGCCGAGGACAGAAAAGCGGTAGGAACGTGTTCTTCAGTGCGGCTGGAATTCGGTGCAGTGCGGATGAAGTTGCCGAATTCCCTTACGATGTATGCAGACAGGATGATTTAAGGATTGTTCGCGACCGTTAATTACTAGTTATTCGCCTATTTATTTGTGCTCAACCGAATTCCTACCCATGATTTACCAGGATGGAACGGCATTTATTGTTTGGTTGGCAAAAAAAGATAATTGAGAAAAGGGCCAGTTGTGCAAAAAGCGGAGTAAAGCATCACGTGGGGTAAAATGTTTTTAATTTGAGCAAGAAAATAACGCTAACCAAGTTATGATAACAGGAAGGTTGGGGACCTATTCGGTCCCTTCATCAGGTGTGGCTGCGGGCGATTTGCAGCATGACTTTTTATTAAAATTTCTTTCCCAGCCAGAGAGACCACTATCGTACGTTTTCTTTCGAAGCAAAGTGCGTCGGCAACCAAAGGAATATATTGGTTGGCACGGGTAACATCACAGATCAAAGGAGCTAAGAGACAATAAAATTTAGAAAGAATAATAAATCTATATGACTGCCACATTCTGTTTATTGGTACCTGTATAATTGTTCCCCATACCTTGAGACGCTTTATCGCGTTAAACCCCCATAAACTAAACTAAACTAAATTGATACCTGCATAATCGATGCATCGGTTGAGTAGAATGCCATG
Organism: Amblyomma americanum; assembly: GCF_052857255.1. NCBI lineage: Eukaryota > Metazoa > Arthropoda > Arachnida > Ixodida > Ixodidae > Amblyomma > Amblyomma americanum. The sequence goes on along the minus strand of NC_135505.1, from coordinate 142,245,074 downwards.
AAAAGCATCACGTGACGTAAAAGGCTTTTGAGCAAGCATCTGCAACTTAACAAGCCACGCGTCTTGATTTTTTTTTTTTAGTTTCCAGAACGAGGATTTGTGCCTAAGGTTTAAACAAAAGGTCTTTAAAATACCCTTCAATACTTCACCAAACTTGAGAATCGATCCGTGCAAGCAAAATGTACGTTTCACTGCGTTGCACGCAACACGCGGGACGGCGACGTGGATTGGCAGTACCGTGTGACAAATGGTAGCGATTTGCAAATTTTGTTAAAGTTAATATTTTTGTTGTTTCAATTTTTTTTTTGTATGTGACGATATCTATGAAGGTCCCCGATGAATGTCCGTAGGAGCTAGAGGCTGACTTATGGATGGTAAAATTCGGTGCGAAAGTGAAATATACGGTTTTTGGGAGAGCACTTTTTCTCTTGAAGCGAACACCGTACAAGTGCAGTTACAGCTCTTCACTTTTTGTTTGTTCTAACCCATGTCGCCCAAACACCCAAAACATGGACACTCCTTTTTTTTTTGGGGGGGGGGGGGGGCGAGAATGCGGGAGGGGGGCGGTATGAAAAAGCACTACAGAAGTTGTCTTTCCTGTTTTTTTTTTGCGTGTTTCGCGTTTCCGGCTTGAAGTCTGGCGCAGTGTGACTAGGAGCGAAGCTACCCAAAGTGAGAGAAATGGCTTCGTTGGCACAGACAGATTTCAGCTCAGAGCACTCGAAGCATCCATTTTGATCACCGGCAATACTTCCGAGCATTCGTTTTCTGCCTTTCTTGAGGCATGCCGCATTGTTTATGGCGGCTAACGGCCCATCATAGGCCCAAAGTGCAGGGAAAAAAAAAGAAAAGATAGGCTTAACTTATAAATTTAAAAAAAAACAAGTGGATTCACGCAGTCCGTAAGCATTTAAAGTTTTCTAGCATAAAATGCTTTAGGCTACCATTCTCGGGCAACTAAGGCAAAGCTGGTCCGATAGTTCACGCCGAACCTGAGGCCGAAAACAAAGCCGAACTTATCCGAAAGATCCAGAAAACTTCCGTAGGAACGGTACTCAGCACAAAGAGACTTCGTACCGAACCAGCGGCAGACGAACCGGCGCCGTGGCGCGAACAAAAAAAAATGAAAATTGGTTTTTTGGGGAAAGGAAATGGCGCAGTATCTGTCTCATATATCGTCGGACACCTGAACCGCGCCGTAAGGGAAGGGATAAAGGAGGGAGTGAAAGGAGAAAGGAAGAAAGAGGTGCCACATAGTGGAGGGCTCCAGGTGAATTTCGACCACCTGGGGATCTTTAACGTGCACTGACATCGCACAGCACACGGGCGCCTTAGCGTTTCGCCTCCATCGAGACGCGGCCACCGAGGGTCGGGGGGTTCGAACCCGGCTGCTCCGGATCAGTAGCCGAGCGCCCTAACCACTGAGCCACCGCGGCGGGTAGGCGCGAGCAGTGCACCTTCGAAATTTCTCGATGCCTGAGAATGCTTGGCCGTCACCACTTTTTTTTGCTTCATCGCATGCCATTTATTACCGGCGTTTATACACAGGTGCGGTCTACATATACACTTTTTACAAAGCAGAGAGCCAGTGGCTGCGCTGCACTTGAACAGAAAGCAGAACACAACTATCACAACAAAAATTATGGACGGCACTTAACACTACTTACGTGCTTTGAATGCGAAAGCATAGTTTTTATATCTTTTAGCTTTTATTTGATTTTCCTTCCTTCCTTTCGTTACTTATTTTTATACCTTTCTTTTTCTTTATTTTCCACCTTCCTTCCTTCCTTCCTTCCTTCCTTCCTTACCTCCTTCCTTCTTTCCTTCCTTCCCTCCTTCCTTCGTTCCTTCCTTTTCTTTTCTTTCTTTTCCTTCTTCCTTCCTTCCTTTTCTTTCTTTCTTTTTAATGACACACCTACTCATTAGCATACATTAGTAAGGCAACTCTTGCACTAAGTTCACCTTTGTTCGCCGAGAAGCAACGTACTTTTGTGGCCTATGGGCTGCATGTTCTCCTCGCAATCTGAAACTTCCGCGTTCAATTCCCTGCACCTTAGGAAGAAGTTTCCAGCAATTCTTGACAAGCGCGTTTTTCAACGGGAAGTTGTTTATGAACTTTTTTTTTTCCATACACCATAAGACTTAACTGTAACAATCCATATATCCGCTGATCTCCCCTCGGCAGGCTTTGCATTTCTTTTTTTGCCTTTAAAGTTTTCTCTGTCGACACAAACGTTCCCCATAGGCTTTCTATGTCAGATTTAAGTATACTCGATGCGAGCGATAGAAAAAGAAATAAAAGAAAGATTTTGCTACGCATTGGAAGAATGGACCATTACCTTCAACATTTCCACTACAGTACCTTACAATATTCCATAACTGGATCACAATTAAAATGCAGTCTTGTCATCCGCCACACCAACTGGTCGATCATGGCAACTGTGGAAGTGCGTGATTTTTCGAGCTAATGACGAAGCAGGAACGCTTGAATACAGAATAAGACAGGGACGTAACTGTAGCGCTAGCCAGGCCTAGTATGCTATCCATAGCGCCCATTGTAACAGAATGGCACGCTCTACATGCTGTTCGATCAAGGCATCACTTTTCTCCCCATCGCTTCTCTGGTGTTTAAGGCTGATGAGTTATGTGTGAAATGTGTGTACAATGAAAGAACGCTTGCGAACAAAGCTTCGACGCATGCCGCCCACCCGTTGCCCGAGTTAGGCGACAGATGGCGCGAAGCGACAAAGGGCGACGACGTCCGTGACGTAACCCCCTCGAGGCAGTCACGTGACGCCACCTACGGAGCAGACGACAGCCGAGTCGCGGCTGCTGCTTTCAGAAATAGCGGGGAAAGACGACTCAGCGCCCTGGGCAGGCGCCTTCGGCGACCAAAGCCACGGCCCCGGGCAGCCGGCGTGGCGGTTATTTTCGGGGCAGATGGGCGACATTTTTCTCCTTTCATTCTTGAGCCCTCTTGCTCATCGCCATCCGCGTTCTGTCGTCTGCGACCCGGTCGGCGCCATGTTTGAACTCGGGGCCGCGCGGGCATGTTTGCCGCTGCCAGCGCCACGTAGGTCGACAAGGACGACCCCGTGCAGTTGAAAGTTGTCGGTGCGGATGATGACGACATTCTAGAGTACGAACTGATGGCGTTCATCGCTCGGTTAATTCTCTGCCAATAGAAAGATAGTGAGAGGCTGAATGTCGATGCAGTATGTTTCGCATCCAGGTCCTAAAGCGAAACACGCATCTTTTAGCAGAAATTTATAGCCGACTGTCTAAGTGCTCTCAGATACTATTTCATATGTCTACTTGATTAGACATTACAATGCTTGTACTGTGTTCTTCCAGTACGTTTTTGTGCCCCCCCCCCCCATGTAATGCCTTCGCACGAGGGCGCTTAGGGGTATTGCAAAGAAATAAACAAACTTGAGTCATGGTCTACGTGTTGGATCGAAACTTTTGTTTGGGATAGTTGGTTGATTGCAATATACAATGTGTCAATTGGCTGGCTGATAACCACATGGTTCAGTTTTGTTGGTGTGTAGGCTTGTAGTCAGCGCCTGTCCTGTCTTGTGTATGTCTTTCAAGAAGTCGTTTAGTTGCGCTGATTGCGTCTGTATCTTTGGTCTGCGTGGTTCTTTCCGCTACAAGGACATCGACAGAAACCACACTAGATTTATCCCTATGTCTATTTCGATGTGATTTGATGCTGTGTAAAATTTATCCTTCATTACGCCGTTTATCAATCCAAACTATACGGCATAAGTGGCCTGCTACTTTACCGTCCCACAGCACAAGCTAACATAGTTGACACATCTTCCTTTAGTAGACATTTCGCCCTGTCAAGGAGCTCTTTGGCAGAGTCGCCTTGGCGCCGTTAAAACTCACCGATCATCATGAAACCCAAATCGAAGTGCATCATCACAACTCTACGTGCAGCATGCATGCTCATTCACTGCATATAGCTCGCTGTGCTGTCCTTAACTTAAGCTGAATCCTTTTTGTTAGCCTCCACGCTTCTGACCGGTAGGTGAGTACCGGTAAGATGCAGCTGTTGTACACTTTTCTCTTGAGGACTATCGGTAACCTGCCATTCATGACCTGCCATATACACTCCATGTGATTCTTATTCTTCTATTTATTTCCCGTTAAGAGACCGGCAGCGGGCAGATTGGGTGAGGGAACAAACGCAGGTTAATTACATAGTAATAAAAAGAAAGAAGAAATGGGCTTGGGCAGGGCATGTAATGCAAAGGCAGGATAACCGCTGGTCATCAATGGTAACGGAGTAGATTCCAAGAGAAGGCAAGCGTAGCAGGGGGCGGCAGAAGGTTAGGTGGGCGGATAAGATTAGGAAGTGTACAGGCATAGGGTGGGCGCAGCTGGCAAATGACATGGTTTATTGGAGAGACATGGGAGAGGCCTTTGCCCTGCAGTGGGCATAGTCAGGCTGATGATGATGATGAACTAACATCAGCCACTACTTACCGTGTTTCTTCTCTATGGCAGCGGTCCGGGCGATTTTTGGAAGCCACGAGCATCAGACACCAAAATGGGGCTTTGATCATTCATCGGCAGAGAGCCTTCCAGCCGCCGTGGCCTCTGCCTAGCGTCGTTTAGGCGGTAAACAAGCCAGCGGGGCGCCATGTTTGTTTACATCTTTCGACATGCGCGCCTCTTCGAAGAGCGCTAAAAATACCCGCCTTCTCCTTCCCTCCGCCACTCTGTTGTCGCCGTCTCGCGCCGTCGCAAACTGTGAGGGCAGGCCGGCCTTTTTTTAATGCGGCGATGTTTCGAAATGGCGGAAGACAGACACTGTTCGTCGTCGTGATTCTCCGTCTGCTCGCGTGGTGCGATGCCCCCCTACCGCGGCACTGGCTGTGTGTTTTGGTTCTTTTGCCGTCTGCACCGTTTGGCGGGGCTCGAGAGATGCTTGCGGACGGGAGGAGACGGCGCTGACCTGGACCACAAATGGTGACGCTGGCAGGTACAGGAATGCTTGTGGGTACTTAACTGAGCGGTGAGGGACCACCTTCCGGACAGGGAACTCTGCCACGATAGTGGTTACTGCTTTTGACGTTTATCGAAGCTATGGCGGAGTAACTACCTGCGTAAATTTTGGACCAGTACCCGTATTAACTCTCCCTGACATGAATATACATATATAAGAAGGGCACTGATACGAATACGATTATCTCGGTTTATTTATCAACGTGCCGGTCTCATTCTGCAAGTCTTGACTGGCCCATTGAGCAACGCAGACTGCTTCCACTGGTGTGTGTGTGTGTGTGTGTGTGTGTGTGTGTGTGTGTGTGTGTGTGTGTGTGTGTGTGTGTGTGTGTGTGTGTGTGTGTGTGTGTGTGTGTGTGTGTGTGTGTGTGTGTGTGCGTGCGTGCGTGCGTGCGTGCGTGCGTGCGTGTGTGTGTGTGTGTGTGTGTGTGTGTGTGTGTGTGTGTGTGTGTGTGTGTGTGTGTGTGTGTGTGTGTGTGTGTGTGTGTGTGTGTGTGTGTGTGTGTGTGTGTGTGTGTGTGTGTGTGTGTGTGTGCGTGCGTGCGTGCGTGCGTGCGTGCGTGCGTGCGTGCGTGCGTGCGTGAATCACATGGTAATACGCATGAATCACATGGTAATTCATGCGTATTACTGCCTTTCGCAGCATTGTAGCGAATAAAACATGCCACCAAAATTAGGTGCCTATGCTCCTTAGGCCTAATTAAGACGCCCGCAATATGGCGACCACGCGGTCGCCATTGTCTCGCACGCGTCAGATCCCCACCCTTCTGCACGCGCGGTGTTCGCCCATGAATATGCACCCCTCGCAAAGTCTCCCCGACCTACTGCCGGCGCCCTACGACCGGTGGTTCGTGTCCGGGGCCCGTAGGTGCTCTTCCGGCCAGATGCTCTCCAAGATGGAGGCCCCAGCGGACCGACGACACGACTCCGGAAGCGGGCCCTCCTGGAGGATGGTGCCGAAAGTGAAACTGCGGGTCCCGAATCCACCCTCCTCCCCCCTCCTCATTTCCCCTCCCAAAGCCGCTTTCCCTTTCACCCGGGTCGTCTACTTCCTTCAAGGCCGTCGTGCAGAACCCCTGGTCTGTTGCGTAACAGATCACGCAACGGGGTCGACCCTTCCAGACACCGTCCCAGGAAGCGACACCTGGGCGCTGCCTTGCCTACTGCACTTAACTTCTTTTCTTTTTCTCTGTCTCTCCGAAGGATCAAAGCAGAGCGCGCTCACGTAAGATGCACCGCATCTGATATACTATACACAACTTTCCTTTGTTGCAGCGTGCGGCGTTCAGAAGAGTGGCGGCCCCCAAAAGGAGGTCGCCATGGAGAGTCGGGTGGCCCCGGTGATGGAACAACTGCGCATGCGTGGGGCATCGCCACAGTTTTCCCCGTCGTCCGCTCTTTTCTGCCGGCTGCGCTTTTCGACGTCTGCGAAAACCTGAAGCGGACGACTTTCGGCGGATGCGTAAATAATCGCTTACGGCTTTGCGACTGAACGTTTGCGGTTCTTGCAGCTTTTGAGGAGCTTTAAGGCGTTCTCGTCCCCTTTGTCGTCGTCATAGTAGTACTAGTAGAACGCCTTCCCTGAGACAAACAGTGACGTGATGCGTGTGTGATCACGTGTTCACCTCCTGCTCAATGAGAATCGAGGATTGCCGCGTTCACCTTCCGGTCAGTGAGAATACGCAACATCCGGTCATGTGGTTCAGGTCTCTGGCTAACGAAAGCGCGCAATTGACTACTGCGTGTAGGCTGACATGACAGATGAGTAGACTGACAGGCCTACTGACATCAAGTCATGCGATCTGACGTGATGTGATGACTCATTCAAATCATGTGATTGTAGTTGCATGACCACAGAACGGAACATTCACTCTAACCCCTTTATGAGAAACCCCTTTGAGAAGGTGGGGGGGGGGGAGGGGGGGTGCAGGGTAGAGTACAGCTAACATCCTCAGTCTTTTGGATCATGCCAAGGTCTTAAGTTTTCCAGTGTTCGCTGGACCGAGCGTTGGCACCAGGGCAACAAGATGTCAACAAAATTCAGTTAAGATTAATTGATGGTTCTGTTGCCGAGCGCCTTGTTAATTAAGATGAGAATAAAGTGTGGGCTACTGGACATGAATTCTTATGTTTACGCCTCCATTTGTGTCAGCATTTCATTAGGCACAAAGGCGACTCAACTGGCTGGGCCGGTTACCACGAAAAACGCTCAGAGAATGAAGCTGGTATTTAGTGTGAAAACTGAAAGGCACTGCACTAAGTCACGTTGCCCCGAGCCAGAAAACCTTAGAAGCCATTAGCCCCCGTTCACGAAACTTGTATTGGGCAACTGCGCCAAAAGGCACAGACTATCCCGTCCCATTTTGTGTCTTGCTTTCTTTTGTCATGACTCGACAACATAGTGGAAACGCGTACTTAGCGATTAGCTTTGACATTCAATTTTCCATTGCATACTGCGCTTTGAGTGAGTTATCGTATATTGAAAAAAATAAAGAAGCAAAAACCGCGTCTCTAAATGGACCATGGAAGCCTTAGAAAGGTCTAAATAAGCCATCCATGCGGCTAAGCTTCTGAACCCTCCTAGTCGACGGCATCTTTTAAAAAGTGCTGCGCCCCCTGGCTTGACGTGTCCGACAGTGTCGTCTGCGAATGTTGGCATTCGTCGTCTGCCAGGAAGGGGTCGTCGTCTGCTGCCCGACCGCGCCTCGAGCCACTGCGACAGCCGCCAAGGGCGGCCTCTCACGGCGTCTGTCACCGAGCACGCCGAATCTCCGACTTCTTAAAAGAAAAACACTTGAACGCCGCCAAAACAGACAAAAAAAAAAGTCTGTCCCTTCCATTCCGCGTTTTAAAACGCCTCCTGACTCCTCCCCGCGCGCTCGTCAATTCGTCAGCGTAGGTACCGGTATGGATACAAGAACTAACGAAAAAAGCCACCGGGTTTTTTTTTTTTTTCAAAACCCGAAGAATAAAAAAACAAACAGAAGACGTCAGAAGAGTTGCGGTGAGACCTCTGGTGACGATTGACGAATTCCGGAGGAACCGAAACCGCCGCCGAGCGCAGAACGTGGTCCTTCGACGAAGGTAGTCACTTTGTTGAGGGTCTCGGGCATCCGAGAGACTTTGAGATACCTTGTGGCAAACGGCGCCTATATGCCATGAGTAACGATGTTTTTTGGAGCAAGTGGCGAGGCGAAGAAAGAACAGCCAAGTTGGCCCACAAGAGAGTTCTGTGTATGTTAACGAGTTCCCGGTAGCCAAGCTTTGAGCCCACTGTTCTCGGCCCATCCTTCAGCAAGCTGTCTTGGGCGAAGCGATGTGTCAGAACAGAGCAGATCTGGGAAAGACACAAGGTAACACGGCTGGAAATTTGTATAGTTTAGTGTTTTGCTCAGAGCGGAGCGAAAACCGGGTAGAGTTCGTGTGAGCGTAGGTTCACGGATCCTTCTCCCCCTTTTTACTCTACATACCTTCATCCTTTCTCCCTCAGTGCACGGTTGCAAACCGGTGCCTTCTCCCAGCGAACTTCCCTACATTTCGTTCTCAGACCTCTCCCTAACTCTCTCTCGAAAATCGTTGTTCTCTCCCCTCTTCATGAAAGGTAGTTGCTTTGTAGAGCTTTTTTTCTTCTCTTTTTGATGTCAAGTACAATGTCGTATTAGAATCAAGCACACGAGCGTATCATCGCTGGAAGAGTCTAATGAAGCTTACAAGATGCCCAAAACTTAATTTATCTATAATAATAATAATAATAATAATTGGGTTTTGGGGGAAGGAAATGGCGCAGTATTTGTCTCATATATCGGCGGACACCTGAACAGCGCCGTAAGGGAAGGGATAAAGGAGGGAGTGAAAGAAGAAAGGAAGAGAGAGGTGCCGTAGTGGAGGGCTCCGGAATAATTTCGACCACCTGGGGATCTTTAACGTGCACTGACATCGCACAGCACACGGGTGCCTTGCGATGTCTGATTATAGTTTAGTGGAGATCTACAGCAGTGTGCCGGCCAAGCCCTAGCCAAACCAAATAGGAAGTGTTCACTTCCCAGCGTGCCGTTCGCGGATGAAGTGCTCTTTAAAATAAGCGCATAGATTGTGGCGCCGCTTATTCTTCTAGGATAATTTTGAGAGACTCAGTTCTGAGAGCGTCAAAAAACGAGAAAAGAGTATCCTTTACAGATTCTATCATTCCACCGTCTACCAATACTATCTTGGACTTGTGACGTCATCACTCACAGCTAAACAAGAAATGTCATTCGCCAGTTCCGGCTGACCAATAGCATGAAAGCAAACCAATGAATAGCGAAAAGAAATGCCGCGAAATGCTTTGCCAGCGCAGCCGTTGGCCGTCAAGTCACCGGCGCTCGACTGCAGCGTCACCTACTCGAGGGCACGTGGCGTGACCATCGCCGTCATGGCCGAGCCTCGCTGGTCGCTCCCCTGAACGCAATTAGCGTGTCTCGTGAATAATCGACGAAAGGCGTCTGCGACCGTCGTCGCCCGGCCGTCTCTTCCCGGGTCCCTGCCTCTCCCGTGCCGTGCCGTGCCGCTGTAGACCCGCCCGCGCCCAACGCGATTTCCGTGCAGCGTTGTCTATGCTGCAGCATACAGCTGCGAGCTACATAAAAGGGTGTTTTGGTTGCACTCAAGGGACGAACTTATTTTTACTCCGGCATCTGCCTTATTCACGCCAAGAGAGTAAATAATAACTCTGTGCTAAATAACACTGTTCCCTTTAGTATTTCTTACACCTCTATACATTCAATTGAACACAAGCATGCATGCTTTAAAAAAAATTAATAAACCGTGCCTAGCATAGAAAAGGCCCGTGCATGCAAGCGCTTCGGTTCATGCTGTAATTATCAGCGGAAACTAACACTGTCGCATTAGTTAACGCTGCGGAGCAAGCAATGAAAAAAAAATTCTTTACATTTACGGCCTCTGGCTTGCGCTACGCCTGTGGCTTAAAATGGTCAGTACCGATTAGCTGAGACTATCACGTGGGAAGATATTGATGCAGTGGTTACATCAGTTACAGAAGTCTCCGGCGTACGGGGCACGTAGAGTAACAGCGATAGCCTGGACTACCTAATATTAGGGAGTTTTAGAATAGCGGCACGCCCCTTGGACTTTTGTTAGACGCATGCGCACTGGCCCCCGCTTTTCCCCAAATCATAAGTCCGGCTATTCTAAAATTCGCTAATGTGTGCAGTAATGGTCTCTCAAGGGTCTTGATCGTCATGTGACTTCCGTCCTGCGTGTTGAATTCTTCGTTTCGACTGTCCGACCATTCTAGCCCACACTGCGTGCAAGCGGCTCAATGAAATAGGCCAGAACTTACATCAGTCGAAAGTAGACGCGTCTTTCGAGCTGCGATCTCCCGCATAACTGCGTACAGGATACATAGTCCAGCCTACAAACTTCCCCTTCTGTTACACTGCACACAACTGCAGTTAGACTACGGTGCGCACCTCTGGGCCGCTTTTCGAAATCACTCCCTTTTCTTCCCGCTTTTCTTGCTTCTTCCCTAATCGATTTCCTCGAATCCACCGGCGGAGGCTTCGAACTCTCCTTCCTGTCTTCTGTCTACGGGAGGGAACACTGAGCAGACGACGCTTAGCAGACGACGCCATGCGTAGAGCAGGGAGAAGGGCGCCGTCTGCTTCGCATGTGCCCCGCCAGGGGGATTCCGACAGGGAAATTGTTGGGAATGGGCAGTGCGCTTCCATCATAGTTATCGTCTGAACGGAGCAGACGACGACATAAACGCCAGTTTCGTACTTCGTCTGCTCAGAGGTATAGTTGTGGGAAGGACGGAAACTATAACAAAAAAAACAAGAACCACTGGTTCAGATCGTGCGGACATTGGCTCGATAACAATTTCAGCGGATAACATACAGCGACGTAGTAGAAGCGCGCTGAATAATGTGCCACACCCTTAACGCCTCTCTTCTTCCGAAGACGACGAAGCGCAAAAGACGACGTAAATGTGTTCGGCCGCAGCCAGGTGTCAAGAGAAGCGACTGCAGAGCCTTTGATAGTGAAGTAAAGCGAACAAAAGTGTCTCCTTTTCCGGGAAAGAGCCAGCGGGGGTCGCATATTGGCGCCTGTGGAAGCCGTCGACGACCGTGAGCTAACGGACCAAGGTTCAATGCCCTTGGTGTGACCCCTAGTTGGAGAAGTTATTTGAGTGGCCTTCTTTTGCTATTATTATTATTATTATTATTATTATTATTATTATTATTATTATTATTATTATTATTATTATTATTATTATTATTATTATTTCTCAATGCATGCGCATATCACTGGCATACAGACATACCAGGGTCCTTAGCCAGCGCATAGCCCCCATGAATCCAATATCGGATACTATTTTAACTATTTGAACGATTGTGTTAAATACCAAGGAAATAATAAATTAGTATTTCATTATGCGTTAGCTGATTACTAATACTGGAACAAGAAAGTACTTACTCATTGGCATCCACCCAAGCGCAGCCGTACGGCCACAAAGGAAAGCTATACAGCTTTCTCAGAAACTTCGCAGTTAAAGAAAAGTTCGTCCTGGTCCGGGTTTCGAACCCGGGACCACCTCTGTGTTCTATTTTATATTTCGCTGACTTGTACACGTGGATTGCTACTTTTGGGACCGCTAGAGGACCTCAGTCAAAAAAGTCGTTTGGCAGCACATGATGGGGTACGTCTCGTGCGACGCTCACCGACTCACGTGACGCTACGCGACGCCCCCGCGGTCACGACGCCGAGCTCGTCGCGGCAGCAAATCCGTGCCACCCACAACGCCGGGGCAGTTGAACCGTCCCCAGGAGGAATGCCGTTGGGGAAAAAAAAAACACCTCACAAAACCGGGGGAAAATGAAAACCAAGAGCAAACAGGCGCGGCAGAGATAGCAACTAGCAGCCGGGCGGCGCGATTTTCTGGTATTTTCTTTCGAGTCGTTAATTTTAGCAGACGGCTGCGTTCCGCTCTCGTAGTTGTGTGCAGCTTTGCTGAAGCCGACACTGATTAAGCAGGGTGTGGCATTGAAATGTGTTACTGCACTCTTCAATATTCCCTCTTATAAAAGGGTGTGTGGTAGTGGACAGCTTACTGCCTTTTTACTCTTTTCTGCTCAAGGCCGCCGCGGTGGCTCAGCGGTTATGGCGCTCGGCTGCGGACCCGAAAGACGCGGGTTCGATCCCGGCCGCGGCGCTCGAATTTCTAAGGAGGCGAAATTCCAGAGGCCCGTGTACTGTGCGATGTCAGTGCACGTTAAAGAACCCCAGGTGGTCGAAATTTCCTGAGCCCTTCACTACTGCGTCCCTGATAGTTTGAATCGCTTTGGGTCGTTAAACCCCCATAAACCAATATTTTCTGTTAAGAATGTATTAGTACCTGCACTGAAGCTGCTAACAGCGTAAAGGAAACCGCAACACCGTGGGTTCTGCGGCTTCCTTCAGGCTGTGAATAGCTTCAACTGTTCTTCAGCAGTTCGCATGGTATGATATACCAAACCCTTGCATCTAAAGCCGGTTTACAAGCCCGCATTGGCTCAAGAAATCGGGGGTGATAGAAATCAGCCCATAGACATTTACCACACGGCATACCCGATTGCGCAGCTGTGACAAGTAAAAGCCATCTTCATAACACTGCTACTGCTGCAGCTGATTGTGATGATATTAATGATAATATAACACTGCCATTGACGTGGCTGTTTCACAATCTCAGACGTCAAGCCTGCCCTTGACAGAATAGTTTTGAGCTGCACATCAAAAACAGTGAATTAAGAGCCAGCACACGTAACGTGAAAAGTAAAAAAAAAAACATCGAACGAAAAATCATACAACCGAACGAAACCTTTCAAAGGGATGAAAATTAAAAGCATAGAACAAGCTTTTACTGGGTTCATTACTGCAAGTTAATGTTCCCAGGAGCATTGTCACCTTGTTTTTAGAGCTCAATACTTGCTATATAGTCCTGATTGGACGTCCTAGACGCTGACATCGGTTCTAGATGCCACGAAGCTGTCACGTCCTTACTTGCGAGTCTCGCACTAACAGCGGGTCTGCCTCAGCGTGCTTTCAACTTCCGTAGAGCTGCACAGAACTGGACATTCCTTACGGAAGACCGGGGCGGGTGTTGAAGAGGTAAAGGGGGGGAGGGGGGGGGGGGTTGTTCCATGCCTTCCTGCGTTGAGCTACATATCTAGCTCACCGCGTTGCTTTTGCTTGCCGGAGTACTTTCGTCGGCGTCTCTCCGCTTACTCGCCTCGCTCCTGTATTTTGTTTATTTTTTATTTCGGTGCTGCTCTTGAAGCTCGCGGTGAGCAATTCTGCGGAAAACTCTCGCTCGGGAGCTGGTTTCTCGCTTTCGCGCTATAATGCTCTCACTTTGGTCAAATTCCGTGTCTGCCCACTTTTTTTTTATTTTTTAACTCGCTGCGGAGTGCTGCAGTTCTTTCGAGTAACGGATCTGGCCGGACGTGCGAGCTCCCGGCAAAAGGCACTCAGCAACCGCATTCCGCACCGGTGGGAAACGCAGACAGGACGGGTTGCGATCTACTTCATTCCTGTGAACCTGTGTGTGTGTGTGTGTGGGGGGGGGGGGGGGGATATAAAAACAAGAAATATAAATAAAACAAGAGGAGCGTTACTTTCAGTTCCGAGTGCTGCTTCACCGCGTATGATACCGCGAGTCGCACACAGTCTGTACGTTGAACTGTCTGAGTGTCCGTCGAATGTTTGTAGCCTAAGTTTCACTGCAGCTTATGCTTGATCACTGATCATTCGTTCAACCGACTGCTAGAACCATGAGCAGGTTGAATCTGGACGCTTCAGACTAGATATCCATTTCCTCTCACAGGAGCTACAAGAAAACTGCAGACAGCTTGCCATGGTTACGCCCACAAAACCTGTTCATCGCATTAGTCTCCAAGGACACACTCTGTTCCTGCGATATTTCTAGAGCATTAAAAGGGGTAATGAGGACAACTCCGGCAAAGTATTGCTCTCATTAAAAATTAATTACCCGGCTATCTTTTTGAGCGTGTCGACGTTTGTCGGGCAGCAAAATACGCATTTGCAGCCGAGAAAATTTAACAGAAAGTTTTTTCGACACTCGACCCAAACTCGTGACGTCTACACCGAGAAACCTTGAAAGGGTTGCCGCCATTCTGTGGTCAATAGCTGCGGTCAATGGCCTCTGGGATTCGCGCAAGAAATTGGGTGTCTACGTATACTGTTTACTTACGAAACCTGCCGGTGATGGCGACACCTGTACTGTTTAGTTGTTTTTTTAAATCTTTTCTAAAGCTTATAAAAGATGTGTTTTCGATTAGAGCGTTCTGTTTGTCGTTTGAATGCCGTATAGTTTATAGGGTAATGTTCATCTTCGTATTCCTCTGCTATATCGGGAGTACCTCAGAGCACCGTCTTGGGCCCCCTTCTTTTTCTCATGTATATTAATGATTTGTCTGCTAACATATGTTCAAACATTCGCACGTTCGCTGGTGATTGCGTTATCTACCGGCCTATAACTAACAGCGATGACATTTTGCTTCTTCAGTCTGACATTCAGCACGTACTAACCTGGTGTAATACATGGCTAATGTCCTTAAATATGAAAAAACATATCTGCTATCATTCCACCGACGTCAATCACAATCACCTTCAAGATATCTAATCGGGAATGCAGACATCGCTTCAGTATCAACTTACAAGTATTTAGGCATCCATTTGACACCTGACCTAAATCGGTCTTTTCATTTATCTCACGTTACTAACGAGGCAAATCGGGTCCTTGGTTACTTTCGACGAACTTTTCGACTAGCACCCCCATTAGTGAAATCCCTTGCTTATTTAACACTTATTCCTCCCAAATTAGAATATGCATGCGCGATCTGGGACCCTCATCAAAATAACCTTTCCACTACTCTCGAATCTATACAGAATCGCTCAGCTCGTTTCATTTTCTCAGCCTATTCTTATCAAGTAAGTGTAACTCAAATTAAACGCAATGCTCATCTCACAACTTTAGCGAACCGCCGAAAAGTTTCCAGACTGTGTCCGTTTCATAATTTCTATCATCCACATCTCAACTCTATTATCAGCCCCGCACATCGCATCTCCAATCGCACAAACCACGGGAAGGCAGTCTATTCTCCCCCTGCCCGCACTTCTGCGCATCTGTCATCATTTTTCGTTCATACAGCAAGGGACTGGAATGACCTGCCAAACGCTATGGTTGATCAGATCGACTCATCGTCATTCGGATCGTCCATCGAAGAAATTTGCTGCTGAAGTTCCACCCTCTCATGCAATACCTCTTCAATGGGGCCTTTGATGTAATAATAAATAAATAAAATAGCTCAACTGCAATGTGTCCATAGTGTACCTTTAACATTTGAGCTAAAAGCGACCAAATGCCTGAAAAGCGCTTATAAGCGTACAGTGTACACATTGTCACTTCAAGAGTACACCGTATGCATGACCGGGTAGACACATGGATCGATAACGAATTTTTCCGGGTTATCTTTGAACGAGAGAAAGATTAAGCATTGAAAAAGGAAGATATAGTTTATATAAACCAAGGAAATTCACAAACAAAAAAATCACCTCATTGGGTAGAATACATAATCATCTTTAGGCAAATCTTTGGAAATGTATTTTTGCACCAGTTTCAACAAGCGTTTCACATGGGTACCAGCAAATTCCTTCTATTTCTAAAGCTCTTTCGGACTCTTCTGTAATTGTACTTTGCAGGCACGGAAGTAGACAGCCTGAAACTTAGTAGCAAACAAATATTTATCCCGTTGGTGCCGCTGGCACGCTTCAGGTATTACCAGATCAATAGAGAGAGAGGCTAAAGGCCTTACAGCTTCTTTCAACTTAAACAGTCCAGCAGGTGGTGTAGCAGGCGACCACAGTTGCCTGACGATGATCTAGAACAAGGCTAAGCGCAGCCGAACTTGACGTGTGAATTACCGGCTGCCTAGATTTACTCTATAGTCGGATACAACATGAGTCTGCAGTGAAGCTCCGCGTAGTACATTCAGGACCGGCGCTCAGAATTCATCCGCAACAAAAAAGTAGTCCATTGTTAAAACTTCTCTTGTCACCTAAAATGGAAGCTAATCAAAAGTAAAAACAGCGCTAATTTTGACAGAAACCACACAGAAAGACCAGACAGGACGGGCGTTGTCCTGTCTGGTCTTTCTGTGTGGTTTGTGTCAAAATTAGCGCTGTTTTTACTTTTGTTACACGATGTTACACCAACTAGCCCAGCAAGAGGTACTGTTAAAGGAAGCTATTCACGAGAAAAAAATTTATGAGCTCCAGAATTTTGATACCTGGCTTGTTTAATAAGGTCAAAAGCTGATTTCCTTTACTTTTGTGACTGGCTAGCGGAGTAATACAGTACGCCGCGGATCGTGACCCAGTGTTAACAACTGCTGTTGTTTTTTAAAAGTTGTATCCTACTTTGGTTTGCATTTATAGTTTTCTACGTTGCATGGCGCTGCTTGAGGTTCCCTTTCAGTGCGACAGTGACCGCGTTCGACCTCCCCCTTGTCTCTGAGTGGGCCGTCTCTCCCACGAGAACACCCTGCCCGAAGCAGCGTGGGGTCCACAAAAACCCGCCCAGCACGCGAAGCAGGTGTTCGTGTTACACTTACCGTGACGGCGACTCTGCCGTGCAGCAGAAGCAGCTGAAGCATGCGATGGGATTCGAACCTGCTGCACAACTTGCAGAGCAGGGCCCCGAGGAGACACCCAGGCCGCCCGGACGTCTCCCATGGTGACGGGGCGAGAGACTTCGTTACGATGACTCCTCCTAATTAGCATTTCTGACCCCCCTTCATCTTGCATGTCGCCGGGGTTCCGATCGAATCAACCCCCTTACTTCATGCATGACCCGTCGGGAAAGAAAAAAAAAGTAGAAAAGATCGCGTCTGCCGAAGCAAGACTGCGAACTTTTGGCGCCGACTACCACCACGGTACTCCGCAGCGATTCTTAGTGACACGCCTGGGCGAGCTCAGCAGGCCAAGGCAGGCGGGTCTTTGTAGTGCGGAATCAGCGTGCGGCGTACTACAGTAGTAAGTTACGGACGGTACGGACAATCATCGGCTCACGACTTGTACAAGGTAGATGTGGTGAATAGAGCTGGCCTCGCTGCAAACTGCGTTGAGGTATCGACAAGTGCAATACGCAGTGCAAGTGTACGGATTGTAGACCTTACAATACTTGAGCATTTAGATCTTTAATGTACATATGACAGGTAGGATATCAATATCATTAAAGCAATGTACTACTCACAATTGTAAGTCCCTGTGCAGATTTAGTATTAGGACTGTGCAAGGAGTGTTCCATCAAACCTAATACTATGGATCCACAGCCAGGTTGAAGCAAACGACGAAAGTGCGATAGAAGAAGCAATGGATATCTCAAAGCCAGCGCTGTTATTGCACTAACAGAAACTGACTGCGAGGAGTAGGTTCAAACAGTAATTCTGTCGCTTACATTGTGAAAATGTGATCACATGTCCTGAAGTTCAAAATTTATAAGGACCAGTAATTAACGATGCTCTATTTGCTATTCAACGAATATCAAACCGACTTTCTTCGTGTTTATTCCCTTGTCGCGATGTAACGCAGGTGCAAGGTGGCGTTGTAGTTATTAAATATTAACTTAAACAAATTAAACCTTGTAAAAAAGTTCAATGCACTATATGCAGTCCCCTTATTTGCATGTTAATATGTGGGAAACAATCCTCACAGTGGGGGCCCATAGTCCCTCATTACGTCGCCAGAGGGCGCCGCGGCGGTCGGCGGCTGCAACAGCGCCATCTACTTACGCCCCAGCAGCTCGCCAGGGGTCTCCACCCAACGGGTTTCTCCTCGCCGTCCACGCCGCCTGGGCCTTTTTTCGGCGCTCAAATTCCTCGTCGCCGCCGCGGTATCTTCGCACGGACCTGGAGCGGGCCTCGTGGCTGTTTATTGCCTTCCTTGCTTGGCTTGATGCAGAGAATGGAGCCCCAAAAGACACACACTGACCGCTGGAGCGAGACGACTCACGGAGGGGGGAGCCGGCCTGCTCCAACGGCTCAGGTAATGCCGGCGGCGGGGTTAAGTTTGTCGGGGTCTCCGACCTCTCCTCGTTTTCGGCAGCGGAGCCAGCAAGCCAGGACGAACGGTCTCCGAGACGCGATCATGCGCAAAGTCACGCCGCCCCGATCCTGTCGTCGTCGTCGTCTGCTACGCGGCCCGTGGCGCTGCGCTTCTTGTACGTCTGCTCGTCGATGGCCCGTGGCGTTGTATCGTCTGCATACGCCGGGCGTCTTCTGCGCGCGCGGTGTTGGCTCTAGCTTTGGCTTTGTCTTTGGCTCGTCTGCTTTCGCGCGCTCCAGTCTACGCGTCGTCTGCATGCATGTGTTTGTGTTGAGAAGCCGCCTGTCCCTCGCGTCGTCTGCGCGGATGACCGCCCGCCCGCGGGGCCCAAGAAGTCGCACAGTCATGCTCGTTAACAATTCGTGTTCCCACCCTCGGCGGAGTTTGTAGGCGAGTGGTGGGATTTGCATATGGGTGGCTGATACCCCGATCCGTCGATCTCCCGGCGGGGTGCTCTGCGTGGACGGAGAGAGAGGGAAATCTGATCCGGTGCATAACGCGAGACTTTCGGGACCGCGTGTTACGAGGATTGGAGCGTGCTGAATCATCGTACTCAACGGCCGGATGCAGGAAACGGTCTGTCATCAGTCACGACGTCAGTTCCGTTCAATGAGTCTGTGCATAATTCGCCTTGGATGCAGTGCTTCTACATCACTCGAGCTTGGCGACGCCTGGTGCCCAGCGGGGAAGTACGGCGGTGAACAACGACTCCATGCAACAGTCTTAGGCATCATTAGACACGAGCCAGACACCTGCAAACAGTTCTCTGTAGTTCTCCTCATACTTAGCAAGAACATGCCTGGGAATGCTTTTTTTTTATTCGCATGCAGTCGAATTAAGATTCCTAGTAGTTTGATAAACTCAGATGCAACTCATGAAAGAAGCGGCAAATGAACCTCAAACGAGGCCCTCCGGCCAATGGCGACGACCGATTGTCAAAACGTCGTGGTTAATAACCTTGCACCTGTTAAGCGTGACATCGCAGGAGGCTTCGTAGGTGCAAGAGTATTAACCACGGACTAACTGGATCAACCGCGACGTCATCACAATCAGTCGATGCCACTTGCTGGAGGGCCTCGTTGGAGGGGCATTTGGCGTTACTTTCTTGAGTTGTATCCGACTGTAGTAGGACACATTAGTGGTACAGGCAGGAGCTTATTGGTTTACGTTTTTTTAAGGCAGCTCCACCATACTCTTTGTAGTAGGACACATAATTTCCTATAAAAATAATAATAATTGGTTTTTTTGGGGAAAGGAAATGGCGCAGTATCTGTCTCATATATCGTTTGACACCTGAACCGCGCCGTAAGGGAAGGGATAAAGGAGGGAATGAAAGAAGAAAGGAAGAAGAGGTGCCGTAGTGGAGGGCTCCGGAATAATTTCGACCACCTGGGGATCTTTAGCGTGCACTGACATCGCAAAGGCAGCGCTCATTTTCTGCGTAGTACGTGCTGCATCTGATGAATAAAATAGTTTGTTGAGGTTAAACACGTAGAAGAGAGTACAATGACACTGTCTGGACAGACTGCTCGTTTGCCTCAAGAAAAATAATGAAAAACCCATGCAAACCAACGGTTACCACTAATAATCAGCCCTAGAATGTGTTCTTGAATATAGTAAGCCAAGTTACCACGCCTGTAGAACAAGGGGAGGCAGCAAACGTCGGCGACTGTTTAGATCATGGCTTGCACGCTTCTGAAGATAGACCGGGAGCTCCAGATCTTCCATTAATGAGACAGAAATTGTCGAGCCTAGACAAAAGACCGGAAGCATTCTCGATTTCTCTAGCGTTATCTACGATGCCTGCTGGCTACAAATAACAGACGCGTGCCTTTTCCGGAGTGGCAGGTGTCTTCACGGTGATAATGAACAAAGAGCTCGTGGAGGCTCGCAGGGCTTATTTTGCCAGCTGCTTGGTTGTATGCATTCCGCTCTAGTGTTATGTAATAGCCCGCAGATGCACTAGAAAATGTTGCGATCGTGGTTCTCTCTGTTAAGAGTATATACACTGAGGCTGCTGTAAACCCCGCCCCCTTACCACCTTCTTAATAATAATGATAATTGGTTTTTTGGGGGGAAAGGAAATGGCGCAGTATCTGCCTCATATATCGTTGGACACCTGAACCGCGCCGTAAGGGAAGGGATGAAGGAGGGAGTGAAAGCAGAAAGGAAGGAAGAGGTGCCGTAGTGGAGTGCTCCGGAATAATTTCGACCACCTGGGGATCTTTAACGTGTACTGACATCGCACAGCACACGGGCGCCTTAGCGTTTTTCCTCCTCCACCTTCTTTCTCAGACGTTGTATTTTGAATGCTCGAGCCGAAGGATTGCTTGTTGTCTGCTATCATACAAGTTTTATCTTTAAATCGCTGTACGGCACACCTGGTCCCCTCAGCCAAGGCTGCGACGATTTATTGTACCAGAAACAAATCTGGATAAGCGGAAAAATTTGAACGGCCCGGAACGCAGCTAGCGTAAAAAGTTATTTTTGTTGCTTGACTAAAGATGGCAAAGTATCAGTGGCTGGCAAGCGTGCATATACTGTATTTGCTAATTCTCATTGGTCAGGAGGTAACCACGTGATCGCGGAGAGGTGACGTCGTATAGCTTTACGTTACGACTTGCGATCTATAAGCCCTCTATACTACCACTAGTACTGTACTACTGTTACCGCCATTACTGCAGGATGCCGTCAAGACCGCAAAACCTACCTGACACAACCTTCATTGTGAAAAACAAAAACAAAAAAATTGGAGGGGACACTTGAGCCCCGCCTCAAGGGTATGGCACAATAGCCTTAGTGGGTTAGTGCTCATATATGCAGAGTTGGCGATTCTCTACCTCACCTTCATAGATGTACCTGGGGAGTCCTCATAACACTGCTGGCACTGCGGTGCGCCATTGCCCTGCGATGGCAGGTGCTGCCACCGGTGGGGCTTGTGCAACCTAAGTTGCTCCTTCCGAGCAACCTCTCGCGACCAACCATAAATTTAACTGCCACCTGTCAGTGTGGTCAGTTTTTTCACAATCCGGTGGGTAGGCTGTGGTGACGTCACAAGGTTACGTGGCCTAGGCTGCCCACCTAGGCTACTTGTCGTGGGGTGGCTGCGTGGGCCACCCTATTTATCTGAAGTAGATTAAGCGCACAAAAGGCAGCACACAGGCAAAGAATAACACGAGACAGCGCCTGTCTACTGTCTACTTCAGGTGTACACCAACTTGTCCCAGAACGTGTTCTACTGCGATACCCTATTTATCGCTAGCAACGCCGACAATTCCGACGGCGGATTTTCTGCGTAAAGGGTCCTTTAACGCTGTCACGTTGATATCTGTGCATTTCGTGATCACGCCGTAACCTTCCGCCGTTCGAAGACGAACTCGACAACCAGCGGCACGCCTGCCTGACTTCGTGCAGGGAGAGCGTGCATGGCGGCCGGCGCAGGAGTCCCCTGATGCTACAGTGTATGCTATCGCGACATCTGCCCGCGCTGCGCTCCAACGCACCGCAACGCCGGCTGGACTGCCGCGAACGGGGTGGCACTGGCATCACTGACACACCGCTACACTCTCAGTACAAGAGGAGATAATGCAGCCCACAGCATGCAGCACGCACCAAAGGATCGCGGCAGATCGCAAGAGGCGCCCTGAAAGCACCGGACCAGGCGCAAGCAGGATGTCCATGGGCTGCCTCCTGCAGATGGCGTGCCGGTCGGGAAGGGTGCGGGGGTCCAGGGAGCCGGGTGCCGCTTGGGCCCGAGTGACCCAGTGCCCGCGGGCGGGTGACACGAGCACACCCAGAGGCCGGATGTCCTCGTGTGGATAGCTACAGGGTGGATGGGGGGGGGGGGTGAGAAGAAGGGGTTCATCCCGAAATAGGGTTCGGACCCCGGAGGGGCTTGGACGTTTCCTCGTGCGGCTGCTGCGACGACGGCAAATGGGCTGACCGGGATCCCGAGTGACCCACAAAGCCTTTCCCGGATGTCCTTTGCTCGTCGCCTTCCCGTGGAGGGGAATTCCCCGTTATTTTGGCGCCCTTTTGAGACTTGGAGGTGTGCGTTCCAGGCGCCAGTCGATTTCAAGGCCAGCCGTCTGCTTTATCGTAATGGCCGCTGTTCTGCGTTTTCGTGTTTCTTTTGGATTTTGAGTTTAGTGACGAATCGTGGCCAGGCTGTGGAAGCTGGCTTGCGGCAGATTCTGGTCTAAACGCCAAATTTATTTTCTGTGGAAATAATGTACGCGGACTTCAAGAAAGCCAATTAGTCTCGTTTGCAACGGAAAACACCAAAGGCATTTGTTTTACAATTTCATACACAGAGTCACAACGGGTGGAAGTTGTAACATCGAAACATCCCTATTCGTCTGAGTACTTGAGGGATCAGGGGATTGAATAATAATAATTGGTTTTTGGGGAAATGAAATGGCGCAGTATCTGTCTCACATATCGGCGGACACCTGAACCGCGCCGTAAGGGAAGGGACAAAGGAGGGAGTGCAAGAAGAAAGGAAGAAAGAGGTGCCGTAGTGGAGGGCTCCGGAATAATTTCGACCTCTTGGGGATCTTCAATGTGCGCTGACATCGCACAGCACACGGGCGCGTTAGCGTTTTGCCTTCATGAAATTGTGGCCTCCTCGGGGATTGGAAAATTGGTTTTTAGGGAAGGGAAATGGCGCAGTATCTATCTCACATATCGGCGTAACACCTGAACCGCGCCGTAAGGGAAGGGACAAAGGAGGGAGTGAAAGAAGAAAGGAAGAAGGAGGTGCCGTAGTGGAGGGCTGCGGAATAATTTCGACCTCTTGGGGATCTTCAATGTGCGCTGACATCGCACAGCACACTGGCGTTTTGCCTCCATCGAAGCGCTGCCGCCGCGGTCGGGTACGAACCCGGATACTCCGGGTCAGTAGCCGAGAGTCCTAACCACTGAGTCACCGCGGCGGCTAGCCGGGGATCCGTATTGGTTATTTCGAAAATGCACGTGACGATAGAAACGCAGAAAAAAAACATATTACGGGTGGCAAAAGGCTGTATGCATTAATATGGCAGAGGATGTGCTAGTAGGCTCATTGTTTCGAGAAACATTTCTTGAGTTTACTGGTTGACATAAAAGAAAAGCATTATGTTTCGGATAAAGCGCGGGCTAAATAAATACATTACTGCTAGATGCTGCGCATTCCCGGAAAGAGCTATTAATTCGCAGTGCATCCAGTTGTATACAGAGCGCCTCAAATGATTTAAGTGCCGTTTCAAGTTGTTCACATTCAGCGAACTACACAGCACTGCGACACATTCGCTGACGTATGTCGGTCCCAGAGCGGACAGCTGCAGTGGGATCTCTTGTGAGAAAGTTGTCATTGTAAACGTTAGCTCTGCAAAGAATACAACATTTACAACGAAAGAACAAACAATAATCGCAATAAAAAAATGCAATTCAATTACAAATATGGGAATATCCCGGAAAGAATACACACATAACGGTGTTCTTTAGAAGAAAAAAAAACGCGGTCAAGGAACAGATGAGAGAACTTAAAGATCGTTAAGTAAGCGACGATGAGCATTTCGGTTATTTTTTTGCACGTTTCTTCATAGTGGGATTAAAAATTGGAGGGCGCTTAAGCTCCGCCCTTAAGAGTAGAACGCGACAGCGTGTTGCAGCGCTGCCAGGGAGTCTACGGAACGCCATAGCCCGTTCGGCGCGACGCCTTGCCCGTTAGACAAATCGCTCTGCTACGTGCGGTGAAACGGACGCGCGGAGCGGCAAACCACGTAGAAGCGCTGCCAGGCGCCTTGCCGAAATGCGCGGTACTCAAGCTGCAGTCGTAGTTCGTCGGAACATCGTCCTCGGCAAACCCGATGCCACGAACGCCAGCATAGCTTCCGCGCCGAACGAACGGGCAGCAAGCCGCAAGCTTCGTGGTGAACGCGCTTTGGAAAATGTGCGCTGCGTTGTTCACCGCTCGCCGCGTGATTCCTGCGTGCCCGCACGGCCCCACTGCGCCCGAACGAGAGATATGCCAGACGCGTCACTTCCTTTCCTTAAAATCAATTTTCATTTCATTTTCCTTTCCTTACGGCGCGGTCCAGGCTGTCCACCGAAATATGTGACAGGCGTCCCTTCCTTTCATTGCGCTGCCGTCGCGCGTTATCTGTTGGGGCAGTGGCCTACATTGCGAGGAGAAGGAGGAGGAATTTTTCGCTCACGACCGACGCCGACTACACCGGCTTTTCTGCGACACGAGCTCCTTAACGCTCTCGCGTTAAACCTGCTTCTCCGCTGGTGAGGAAGTTTGGCGGCAGCCATAGGCAAAAGAAATTCCCTGCTATGTCTCTGTCTTAGCTAAATGAATGAGATAGGTACTGAATAAATGAAATACAGGGCGATGGTAATAACCACGGAACAGTATAAATGTACGCCAGAACAGTCCAACTGCTGGACACCGTAAAGTAACGACCTTGAGGCCGTCTCATAGTTTGTGCATTTATAGCAGACAACGCAGACAGCGATAACCAAGACATTTTAAACAAGGAGCATTAATTTGCGATGGATTCATGAATACTTCTTCACAAGCAACGCTTCTTTGTTTGCCGCTATAGAGCTGCTCTATCGATCATACCTAGTTCGTTTTTTCTTTTTGCCCCAGGTGGTCGAAATTATTCAGGAGCCCTCCACTACGGTACCTAATTCTTCCTTTCTTTCACTCCCTCTCTTATCCCTTCCCTTACGGCGCGGTTCAGGTGTCCAACGATATATGAGACAGATACTGCGCCATTTCCTTTCCCCAAAAAACCAATTATTATTATTCACAAGAAATCGCGAACAGGTAAAGGCAGACTACGGGCAGTGCTTCGCTGATACATTTAATGCACATCGCAGCTGTCAAGTTGACTATCGCGAGACCTCTATTCAGTCTTGATTACCTGCTCTAAGCAGTTACTTGCAATTAAGCCCTATCTTACTGATTGCTGTATTACAATAACATAGTCCACAAAATCATGGGCGTTAATTAGTGAATTACTATTATTAACGCGCATGAAATATTCTCATTCATTCCATGCTGAATCGCGCAGCTCGAAACGCGACAAGTTTTCATGTTTTAGTATGCAATAATATCGTGAATGTGCGTGAAGATCGCAGATGATACAAAAAGGTGTCCGTGTTTTTCCTGCCGGGGCGAGCAGACGACAGAACGCAGACGGCCCCGCGCGCCATCGCGCTAGAGCAGACGACGGTCACGGAACATTCGAGATGGAGCGCGGGTGGCAGCGCCTGAGCACTACTTGCATAAGACGGTGCCACGCGTTCCCGTTATAGCACTCTACCTATTCTAGTATCCTGCAGTTATAGTACGAGGGGGAGAGAGAGGACACGATGCCACGCGAACCAAACAGGCGCGGTCGCGTCCTTTAAAGCAGACGACGGGTGCCACGCGAACTGATTGCCCCCAAGGAGCAGACGACACACCCAGAAGAAGCAGACGGCCGAGTCGCGATTGGCGTCGCCTGCTCCCTTTTGCGCTGAGCTCCGGACGACACAATCGGTTGCAGTGTTGTTTTGTGCTGGGCGAGGGAACCCTTCGCAGATAGAAGCGGTGGGTCCCCCCCCCCCTACCCCCTAAAAGAAGAAAGCAAACCCGAACAAAAGCGGCGCAAAACGGACAGCAGCTGGTCGCCACACCACCAAGGCTCCTCTTGAAAGCTCTTTCACCGGCAGCAGAGCAGGACGCCATGGTGCCCCATTGCCCTCGCTTTTCGGTGTGCCCAGGAAGGAAGAAAGGGGAGGGGGGGGGGGGGAGCTTTCAGCTGCCGCCGATGCCGTCACTGCCTGCTCCGGGCGGAACTGGCGTTTTTAAAGGTCCTCCGCTGGGACGCCTCGGGCGCAGCCGTCTCCAAGATGGCGTCCGGCGGTCCGTCCGTCTGTTCCGGTGGAAACGACCTTGAGCCCTCCTTCTCCCGCCCTTTGAAGGTGTGTACTCTGCACACCTCTCCCCGAAACCTCCCTCCCATCGTTTGACCCTCTCTTCTTTTTCTTGGCCCTCTCAGCTGATGAGGTCTTTTTCGCTTGACCCACCACCCCGACGGCCCTACGGCGGTTGCTTTCATTTCTGGAAGGCTGCCCTGGTTGCGAAAAAGAAACTAGAAAGGAGGAGGAGGAATATGATAGGCTCTCACCCGAGAAAGAAACAAATTATAATAAACGGCAACAGGAGGCCAGGGTGCAGGAATTAGCGTAACGTGGGTCCTGATACAAGAATGAATGAATGAATGAAAAACTTTATTGTATAAGGGTTATTTCTCGCAGCGTAGGTGGAGCCCTCAGTCCAGGGCCCCAGCGGCCTTTGCAGTCTTGCGAGCCCTGTCGATCAGCTTGAGCTGCTCTTCAGGCTTCGAGCTGGACAGCGCAGCCTCCCACTGCTCCGGTGTAGGTGTGTTGTTTATCGGCGCTGCCTGCATTTTCTGACAGGCGCATGTAACGTGGGCGTTGCGTGTTCACCGCATAGCGGGCATTTGTTTTCATAAGTGGATGGATAGATTTTGCTGAGTAAACTCAGATTGTGGTATGTATTAGTCTGTAGTTGTCTCCAGGCGACCGACTGCTGTTTACTAAGGTCTTTGTGGGGAGGCGGGTAGGTCCTCCGGAGGGCTCGTTGGTGTTCTAAGATGGCTCCATACCGTCTAGTGACTGCGTCCAGTTCCCCTTCGGTGCGCGCCTCCCGGTTGGCGTATGCTCGGGCATTGGCGTCCGCACATTGGTTCCCTTTGACAGCCTCATGGCCTGGTGTCCACGTGATGAAGCATCTCGTAAAAGTGATTGTCCTCGCCTTGAGTATGTGAATGGCTGCAGTGGATATGCGTCCACTGCTGTATCTTCCGCACGCCTCTTGCGAGTCTGTAATGATGTGTGCATGGGGCTCGTCACTCTGCTGGGTGATGGCGAGTGCAATTGCTGCTTCCTCAGCCTCGAGTATGTTGTTGGTTTTTATCGAAGCGCAGTTGATTTCCCTGAGCTGGTGATCCACCACGCTGGCTACCGAGCCATATCGGTGTCTGTATGTTGTTGCGTCAACATATAATACGTCTTTTGCCCCGGCGAAGCTTCTTTCATGGAATTCAGATCTTGCCTTTCTTCTCGCCTTATGTATATCTGGATGCATGTTTTTTGGAATCGGGCTGATCTCAATGATCCTCCTGATTTCATTTGGAACGCTCGCTGTGCTATTGATTTCTTTCAAAGCGTCCCTCATGCCCAGCAACCGCAGCGTGTTTCTGCCTGTTGCGGACAGCATCAGTCTTGTTTTCTGCGCGATAAGGTGGGCCTCGGTATGTTCTTGTACTGTGTTGTTTATGCCCAGTTTAAGGAATTTCTCCGTCGAAGTGCTGACCGGCAGTCCGAGAGCGCATTTGTATGCTTTTCTAGGAATTGCCTCCAACTGCTGCTTTTCTTGCTCGAGCGGTGTTTGGTAGGGGACGCCGTATAAGATCCTACTGACCACGAGGGCCTGTACTAGCCTACATGTGTCTTCCTCCTTCATACCTCTTCTTCTGTTGGAAATTCTTGCAATCATCCTGGTGATCTGTGCTGTGGTATTTGCTAGCTGTCTGATCGTGTGATCAATATACGACGGTTGCTTTGGACCCACATGCCGAGGATCCTAACTTTCGATACTTATGGAACCTTCGTTTCCCCTATGTAGATATCTATGGAGTTTTGCAGATCATACCCTTGTCTGTAGACTCTGAGCACCTCGGATTTTTCAAGAAAAACGACTGTCGAGTGTTATTATTTTTACTTCGTTTAATTCGTCTGACATCTAAGCGAGCTCCTGCCATATCTGGAAGGTCGTCCCGTGTAAAAAATTGAATAATAATGGTTTTTGGGGAAAGGAAATGGCGCAGCATCTGTCTCACATATATTGTTTGACGCCTGAACCGCGCCGTAAAGGAAGGGATAAAGGAGGGAGTGAAAGAACAAAGCAAGAAAGTGGTGCCCGTAGTGGAGGGCTCCGGAATAATTTCGACCACCTGGGGATCTTTAACGCGCAGTGACATCGCACAGCACACGGGCGCCTTTGCGTTTCGATGGAGGTGAAACGCGTCCGCAGCGCTCGGGTTCGAACCCGGGTCCTCCTGATTAGCAGCCGAACGCTGTGACCACTGACCCGCCGCGGCGGGTAATGTGAGACGATTACTGCTCCATTTCCTTTCCTCGAAAATCAATTTTCAATTTTAATGGGAAGGAAACGCGGCGGTGCGCAACCGAAGTGCACAACAGCCAAACATGATTATGAACCGAAATTATGGCTCTAATCTGGGACTGTCAAACAGTAAAGGACAAATCGGTTTAAAAGGTTCACGCAACCCATGGAAAGCAATTGTGTGCTCTTTGTTCATGAATTTATCTCCATGCGCGAAGAGCTAATCGGAAGCTTATCTTAGAGCGCGCTGCTGCACTTTCGCTTGTTTCACAGGATAACAAAAGAACACGCTCCTTGCGTTCAGTCGGTTGCTTTGAGCAGTATCTGATCGGTGAACCTCACTTTGTGTTCAGCTCGCGGCGAAGTTTGCTTTGCTGTTGCGTGCCGTTACTTGGTCGCCTACCTGGTGAATATCAGTCACTTATCTCGACGGAAACCCGAACCGCGCCTTAAGGGAAGGGATGAAGGAGGGAGTGTAATGACGCAGGCCTGCAAAGCCGAGCGTCGGCTCTACCCCCATCACATCCCTCCCTCGACAATTATCATCATCAGATACTTTGGAGGCGGCTCCAAACACGCACCTTACCCTCCCCTTATATATGATCGCACTATCACAAAGTCAACACAAACCCCTCCTGTACCGTCTGCCACCACCCCAAAGCCATTCTCGGCCATATCCTTTTCCTCTGCCCGGCGGATCCTCCCCGCGGGGCCTGTAGCACCTTACCAGTTGGGAGGCTTGGGAGACCCTACTGCTATCCGAGGACCGGCCAAGCAAGCCATCACCACAGGCCGGGCTGCCAGCGTCATGAGCCTCCGGGACATGAACGTTTGAGTGCAGTGGGGCCGTGCGGGGGCCCAAGGACCGGCGCGTCCAAAACTTTCCTGTGTACTACTACTACTACTACTACTACTACTACTACTACTACTACTACTACTACTAATAATAATAATAATAATAATAATAATAATAATAATAATAATAGTTGGTTTTGGGTGGAAAGGAAATGGCGCAGTATCTGTCTCATATATCGTTGGACACCTGAGCCACTGTGTCCATTGAAGTTTTCACCACCACCACCAGAGCTCACGGGCGCCTTTTGCGTTTCGCCTCCATCGAAACGCGGCCGCCGCGGTCGGGTTCTTACTATTCACTAGAGGGAAAGCTGGCGGCGCCGCACCTCGGCCACCATGGGCGCTCAAAGCATCATGGGGCGATGAGCTACTTGGTGCGGAACAGTCGTTAGGGAAGCTGAAACGGTTTTCAAATTGCATGAAACGCTGTGGTTGGGAAGAAGGGACTTTGAAAATAATGCGTGTAAATTTTTTCTCCATTCTGCGCGCAAAATGAGCCGCAATCACTTGTTAAAAACCCACCGCCGACACGCCTTCTTCGCTTCCGGAAGCGCCGAATGGGGGGACGGCAGAAAGGGGAACTGACGGAAGTGACGCCATTCACGGGTAGTCTGCCGGCCGTCCTGCTTTGCTTGCTGCTTTTCGGCCCGCACTTTGGTGAACGACGGATCCATAATTTGCAAAACGCACTTCTCAAGGCAGTTGAAGCAACGCGCTACGCAGCAACACAGTCGGTGCTGGCCGGAGATCCCCGTAGATGACGTCACGACGATCCCGGCCAATCGCGGGCGTTCGCTCGGCGCCGTGAGACGCTGGTGTCCGTTTGCTTCCAAAAAAACAGCTTTTTGCGTTTATTTCCGCCCTTTTCGAATGCGATATTCTTTTTCAGCGGAATATAAACTATAAAATGCCGCATGGAACTCAATTTTTTCGAAAAGTGCTTCAGATTCCCTTTAAGGGTCCCGTGTCGCAGAAAAGCCAGTGTCGTCGGCGGCGTAGATAATCGGCACTGACATCGCACAGCACACGGGCGCCTTAGCGTTTTGCCTCCATAAAAACGCAGCCGCCGCGGTCGGGTTCGTACCCGGAAACTCCGGATCAGTAGCCGAGCACGCTAACCACTCAGCCACCGCGGCGGGTGATGGACTCGGCTACTGATCCGGAGTTCCCGGGTTCGAACCCGACCGCGGCGGCTGCGTTTTTGTGGCGGCAAAATGCTAAGGCGCCCGTGTGCTGTGCGATGTCAGTGCACTTTAAAGATCCCCTGGTGGTCGAAATTATTCCGGAGCCCTCCACTACGGCACCTCTCCCTTCCTTTCTTCTTTCACTCCCTCCTTTATCCCTTCCCTTACGGCGCGGTTCAGGTGTCCAACGATATATGAGACAGATACTGCGCCATTTCTTTACCCAAACACCAATTATTATTATTATTATTATTATTATTATTATTATTATTAGCCGAGCGCTCTAACCACTGAGCCACGAGAGAAGGACGGAAAAGCAAGGTGGTTAGCCAGGCGATGCCCAATAGGCTACCCTACACGCGGGGACGGGAACAAAGGAGAAAAAAAGGAAAAAGCGGCAACGAAATGAGTTTCTCACGTGTCCATCGACCACTATGACAAGGCGACAGAGGGCGCACACTTAAAGCTTAAAGTCTATAGTCGGGAACTCAACCCTGAGTCCTTTAAGAACTTCAGGAGCCCCTTCACCGCTTTCCTTTGCGATGAAGGTTTAGACCAAGGCCTCACAATCTTGCTTTCTGTAAGAGGACGAGAGTTCAACTAAGTGGGGATTCATTAAAATAATGTTCCCTTATCAAACCCACCCAAATTGTACCAACTTTTGGCGTACGTTGGTCTTTCCATCAACGGCCAAAGTGCACTAATTTCCAACACCGCTGGGCTGGCACTGCTTCGAATACTTACCTCCTGCCACAGCCCCGGATTGGAGTTCACATTAAGCGCGTTAGGAAATTGTCGTCGACAGTGAGCAAAAGGCAACCGCACAGGCCTCGAAAGGTCGTCGCTTGTGATTTTTTAACGTGAAAGCATTATATGGTTACGTCGCGTCAGCAAATACTGTCCGCAAATTTTCTCCGCACGATTATGTCGTTCTGTGGAGATAAATGCGCGAAAGTTTGATGGCGTAAGGTATAGTGCGTCAGTAGACCTTGAAATTGGAAAAGTATGATTGATGAATTGTAATTAGTTAATTAATAATATTAAATTAATGAAAGCGAATTCTGTGTTCGAAGAAAGTTTTGTTTGGTTGAGTGGATTAAAATCGATGTAAATTCCTGGGGGGGGGGGGGCATACTTAGTATAAAAAATAAAAGAAAATAAAAAATGAAAACTATATATGTAAAAATTATTAGAAGTAAATAATAATAAATAAATAAAAATAAAGCAACAGATTTTCAAATAACAAACAAATGAAATGGATGCAGAAAGAGAGGAAAGGGAAAGGCTTTCGCAAGTTCCGTTCTTAAGCAGAATTAAGTGCAATCCTGTCATTTCCCCCCCCCCCACCCCAATTTGGAGAGTTGCTTGTTTACTATTTCCGCAATAACAGCGGACGTATCAGACCGCGCTATATTGTGGCTAATGCGAGAAATGCAAATGACCGGGACCGACCACAGATTTCGCCGAGGGGTAGCTCTCGATAGACAGTAGGAACTATCGGCGACCGCGATCTCCTACCGCATAAGCCCCATTAAGTATACGTCAGTGCCTTTTCTTCTTCATGGTGTGTCCCGAAACAAGGCTAATTGCTCTCCGGCGACCGCAGTCGAAAGGTGTCTCTGCTGCTGGTTGGTGGCGTCCTGCGGTTGGCGTCGCCCTCGCTGCCAACGCTGTTGATTAGAGGGGAGATGCCATCTGGCTCCCGATAAAGACACCTGGCGTCACCAGGGAGCGCGCGCTGTTGGGTGTCGCGCGCGCAATCTCAGGATCCGCGCGTCGGAGTGGCGCCATCTGTCGACTCCTGTGGTCGCTCGGCCACCTGCATTCCCTTTCACGCGGTGTTCATTAGGTATACCGTGACCTTACTTTGGGCGTCCGCAATGGATTCCAGCTACTGTTGTTATCAACGGTGCTGTTCGGTTGTTTCGTTAGGATATCGAGAATCTGATTCCAGACTTGATAGTGCAGCTGGTCATTGAATTCTGGTAAGCCTTAAACCTTTGTCGTGATCGCTGTGAAGGGACTTCCGCTAAGGTAAACGAAACCGCCGTGTGTTATTAAAAAATATGCAACGTTACTCAGGTTTCATATAGAGAAATTTGAAGATTTGTATAGCGTAAACGTTGTTAGTTTTCTTTTTTTATCCTGCTTCCTTCACCTCTTCCTAAACGGTATCCGCTGAGGTGGCTCAGTGGTTAGGGCGCTCGACTACTGAGCCGGAGTTACCGGGTTCTAACCCGGCCGCGACGGCGACGTAATAATAATAATAATTGGTTTTCGGGGAAAGGAAATGGCGCAGTATCTGTCTCATATATCGTTGGACACCTGAACCGCGCCGTAAGGGAAGGGACAAAGGAGGGAGTGAAAGAAAGAAAGAGGTGCCGTAGTGGAGGCCTCCGGAATAATTTCGACTACCTGGGAATCTTTAACGTGCACTGATATTGCATCCCGAGTTCGAACCCGACCGCGGCGGCTGCGTTTTTATGGAGGAAAAACGCTAAGGCGCCCGTGTGCTGTGCGATGTCAGTGCACGTTAAACATCCCCAGGTGGTCGAAATTATTCAGGAGCCCTCCACTGCGGCACCTAATTCTTCCTTTCTTCTTTCACTCCCTCTCTTATCCCTTCCCTTACGGCGCGGTTCTGGTGTCCAACGATATATGAGACAGATAATGCGCCATTTCCTTTCCCCAAAAAACCAATTATTATATATATTGCACAGCACTCAGGCGCCTTGGCGTTTCGCCTCCATCGCAACGCAGTCGCCGCGGTCGGGTTCGGACAACCCGGGAACTCTGGATCTGTAGCCGAGCGCGCTAACCATGAGCGCGGGCCCACCTGCAAAAAACTAAACCTCCAGCCCATTTTTCTTTCTCCCCCCCCCCCCCCCCTTGTTTGTTACGCGCACTCTGTCAGCTGGTTAACGAAGGAAATGGCAACTACTATTCCTACAGGCTTTATGTTTACAAACTACAGCGAAGAAGCTCCCTGTAACGTGTTCGTTTCCACTGTCTCCTTCTCTCCCTCTTCTGCGCCCTCTTGTGTATGTGTGTGGCAAGCGGAGCCGTGTGTTGTCATATCTGCATCAGTGAACTCTCCCGGGGAACACCTGACCCTGTTTTGAGCCAGCGCTGTTCGGGGACCACCTGACATCTGTCCGGGACGTGGTCGCCGGCCCTGGCAAACAAGCGTCCATAGGCAGGAAGTCGAAGGCAGCAGCAGCAGCTTGTCTTCGATGCAGCAGAGTCCTCTCGACGCCACCGGCTGCTCGCGAGGGCGCAGGTGACGTCGGTTGCCGGGAGCCCCCGATAGATGGCGCCACAGGGGTCGGGAGGAACAGCGATGCGCTCTCTTGAGTGGATCGTGCGGGGACAGAGGGGTAGTTACGAGGAATATAAAAGCGAACACTTTGTTCGCACTTAAAGGACTATAGACACCAAGATTTTGCTTCGCGTTTTCTTTCAAACGGTGCGTTAGACATTCGTATACATTGAGCACCCTGTGGCATTCGTGTACAACCGCTATATCATTTATAACTGAATTTCTTCTCGACGCTGCATCGGTTTCATCGACCGAACGACGGCTGTGACATCAATGTTTTGGTCACGTGATCCACTAGAAAAACTGTAATATAATCACTGGCAGGTCATTTATTGTCATTCCAGGTCTTGGAAGAGGCTGGATTTAATGTTGTAGTGAATTAAAAGTACACATCAACGATTATATTAGTCTTTCTAGTGAATCACGTGACCAAAACATTAACTTGACGTCACAGTCGTCGGTCGGTCGATGAAACCGAAACCGAAGAAATATTTTATTTAGCGGTTGTAGGCAAATACGACCCGGTAATCCATGTATTCTAATGTCTAACACATCGTTTTACAGAAGAAAACGCGCAATAAAATTAGGTGTCTACAGTCCTTCAAGAGCCAAGCTGAATTTTACTTCGCCATTAAGCCTAAAAGCGCATCCATGCAAACTGCTTAGGGAAAACAAAAACAAAACTATATCTTACCTGGGGAGCAATCGGTAGCTGAAGTAACGCTTTAAAGCGAAAGCTTTACTGGCCGCGAACTTGCGATTTTGCCGTGGCGGTACTCCGAGGAGGCACATGACGTCACAACGCGCGCCTCGCCGCAGATATTTTTCTCTCTCTCTCACTCCCTAGTCACCACTGCGCATGCGCCACTAGTACCCCCGTTCCCCGGGAGTTCCCCGGGTTCGAACCCGACCGCGGCGGCTGCGTTTTTATGGAGGAAAAACGCTAAGGCGCCCGTGTGCTGTGCGATTTCAGTGCACGTTAAAGATCCCCAGGTGGTCGAAATTATTCCGGAGCCCTCCACTACGGCACCTCTTTCTTCCTGCCTTCTTTCACTCCCTCCTTTATTCCCTCCCTTACGGCGCGGTTCAGGTGCCCAACGATATATGAGACAGATACTGCGCCATTTCCTTTCCCCAAAAAACCAATTATTATTATTATTATTATTATTATTATTATTATTATTATTAGTAATATTATTATTATTATTATTGGGAAAAGCCAGGACATCACGTCTCGTTGGCCCCTATTCTTTTTCTTTGTTCTTCATCGCTCCTCGCATTCCATATACCTAGCGGCTATGTTTGATATATCTGCAACATGTTTTCCGGAACATGCCGTGAGAAATGCTTGAATAATTTCATTCCCTGCGTTCCAGCTTGAGCAACGCTGTGTTCAGAAGCGCTTCGGCTTTGCAGTTAGGCCATCTAATCCGACACAACGCAGCAGTGCTCGGACTAGCGTTTGTTTGTAAGGAACGACTCCTTAAGGACCGCTTCACACCCTCCCTGTAAATACTTCGGGCAATAAATAATAATAATAATAATAATAATAATAATAATAATAATAATAATAATAATAATAATAATAATAATAATAATAATAATAATAATAATAATTGGTTTTGGGGGAAAGGAAATGACGCAGTATCTGTCTCAAATATCGTTGGACACCTGAACCACGCCGTAAGGGAAGGGATAAAGGAGGGAGTGAAAGAAGAAAGGAGGGAAGAGGTGCCGTAGTGGAGGGCTCCGGAATAATTTCGACCACCTGGGGATCTTTAACGTGCACAGACATCGCACAGCACACGGGCGCCTGAGCGTTTTTCCTCCATAAAAACGCAGCCGCCGCGGTCGGGTTCGAACCCGGGAACTCCGGATCAGTAGTCGAGCGCCCTAACCACTGAGTCACCGCGGCGGGGCAACGGCCAATAAAGTTTTTCCTTTTCGATGGAGGCGAAACGCAAAATGTGTCCGTATGCTGTGCGATGTCAGTGCATGTTAAAGATCCTCAGGTGGTCGAATTCGGTTAACCGGTGCCCTCGACTACGGCACCTCTTTCTTCCTTTCTTCGCTCAGTCCCTCCTTTATCCCTTCCCTTACGGCGCGGTTCGGGCGTCCATCGAGATGTGAGACAGATACTGCGCTATTTCCTTTCTTCCAAAACCCAGTCGCGCACGTGGCCGTCACGGCCGGGTTCGAAACCGGGTACTCCGGCTCAGTAGCCGAGCGCCCTAAACACTGAGCCAAAGCGGCGGGTTGCTAAATGGTTCAGACGCGATTTCTCAGAACGTATAGACCTGACACATGTTGTGCACCTTCTCCCAACCCGACGCGGTGGCTCAGTGTTAATGTTGTTCGGCTCCTGAGCCTGACACCGGGGATTCGAATCCCGGCCGTGGAGGCTCCGTTTCGATGGAGGTGAAATGTGAGAGAATTCTGTGTATACTGTGAAAAATTGTCATGCTGCGTTTTTACAGAGGCAAAACGCTAAGGCCCCCGTGTGCTGTGCTATGT
The DNA here is from genome assembly GCF_052857255.1 of Amblyomma americanum. Lineage (NCBI taxonomy): Eukaryota > Metazoa > Arthropoda > Arachnida > Ixodida > Ixodidae > Amblyomma > Amblyomma americanum. The sequence goes on along the minus strand of NC_135505.1, from coordinate 142,208,836 downwards.
CAGTGCACATTAAAGATCCCCAGGTGGTCGAAGTTATTCCGGAGCCCTCCACTACGGCTCCTCGTTCTTCCTTTCTTCTTTCACTCCCTCCTTTATCCTTTCCCTTACGGCGCGGTTCAGGTGTCCGCCGATATATGTGACAGATACTGCGCCATTTCCTTTCCCCAAGAACCAATTATGATTATTATTATTATTATTATTATTATTATTATTAAATTGCTTGTTAAAAGAGATGCCCTCCACAAAGGCACCTCTTTCTCTCTTCTTTCTTTTATTCCCTCTTTCCTTCTCTCAAGGCGCGGTTGAGGTTTCCACCGAGATGTGAGGCATGACTTCAACATTGCCTTTCCTCGCAGCCAATATTCTTTCGTTTGTCTGTCCTCCGAAAATGATAGTTCCTGTGTCTTTCCTGCCTCACCTCATGACCGCTTTTTCAGACGGAGTGTACTGGAGGCGTTCGGCGACCATTAGGATCTTTCTGCGTGGTCTCATACTCTTCCGTCTTATTGATGGCTACGGCCCATTCTTTCTATGGTTACTGCTTCTTCTATCAGTGCGCAGTACTCTATTCGCTTCCAAGTCTTGGTCAGAGTATATAGCCTGTTTCCAGCACCAAAGCGATTGAGCCCGTTAGCGAGATTCTCCCTTTGAAAAAGCTAAACGAAACCTCGCCACCAGCGAGGCCCCAACTTCGTTATGCACTTTGTCACAGAACAGACCCGCTCTCGAGCAGGTGTCAAAAAGGAGCGGTAGGATGCCGAAATAAAGAAAACGAAAAAAAAACAAACTCAACGCCCCCAAAGAGAGCGATCAGAGCAGGGGGCGGTGATCCGACCTAACGAACCCGTCGCCAGACCAGGGGGCGCCCCTGTCACTTCCGGTCGCGCTCCGCGTCGCATTGCGTGCACTGGCCGCTGGATGGCGCTCGCGGAAGCAGGTGCAACCCCTGCCTGTTGCCACTGCTCGCGTGAGCAGCGATGTTTCCCCCCTTTGTGTTTCTTTCTTATTTAATGCCCCTCTTCCAACTCCCCCTCATTTCAATGCGACGCAGTGTGGAGGGCTGGCCCGAATATACTTGGCGCTCGTTGGACTCTGCAGCCTCGCTCGTCAAGAATAAAAAGCGGAATGAGCAGCACGAAGAAGGAACTGCCACCGCTGCTGCTCCGCCAAGCAGCGCCTCGCCCCGTAACCAGCCATGCTTGAACTCACCCCCCTCCACCCAGTCTTACTCGAGTCGCGTTCGTAGTCGGGCCTCGGCCGTTGTGAATGGGGCTCGGTTGTGGCTCCACCCCGAAGAAAGTTTTATGAATGAACGAGGATCCCCCACCTTGAGCGTCGCGTCGCGTTGTTTGTTTGTGTAGTTCGTTTGTTCGTGTACTTCGTTTCTGCTCTCAAAGCGTCTTGCGTGCAAAGCGTTTAGTAAGGGCTTCAACCAGGCAGTGTCACGGACTCCCCGGTATCTTTGCGGCCGATTTCGACATCGACATTGCTCAAGAAATTTGTTCACAAAGTATTTCGCCCAATGGGATCATGCTTTTATGAGGAAAAATAGAAAAAACAGAAAGGGGGTTATTCAAAACCGTTCTAGAGGCGTAACAATTGACGGCACGTTAACAAAGAGTTGCCTCTGACGCTGTTTTTGAACAGTACGTTGTCCTTCCTCGTTAGTGATTCCCGTCCTTGAGGGCCATGTTAGAGTCGCTCGGTCAGTAAGAACGTGATACCCTTATCTTCATCAGCATCATCACTGGCCACTACAGGTCGAAGACCTTCTGCAAATATGCCCGATTAGGGCCACCCCAAGCCAGGCATGGTGCCAGGAAATTGCTTAATATCAATCACCTTGCCGGCACTTTCTGCTGCCACTGGCCGCATTTCTCCCAGTTCTTGGATTCCAATCTGCGTGCCCTAGAGGCCATCAGTTACCGTTGTTGAGTCATTCTTTTCTCTCCCCTGCACTCTAAACTGAAAGGAGTAAAAATGGTGTGCGCTAGAGGGCAGCTCACTCCCTTTTCACTACCATATAGACATATTTGTGTGTAAGTTCATTCCCTATTCCTCGTCTCCGCTGGGACATGCTCAACTCGAATTCGCTCACTAACCGGCGCTGCCCCCACGACATTACCACAACCATTTCCCTCTGGACAGCTCGTTCCCATGTGGAGCTCATCACCTACTAGATAGCAAAGAGTTCGCAGAATTAAATCCCCGGATGAGCCGCGTTGATTCGCGGCGGGTCTGCTCCGAAAAAGGCCCGGTGCCGAGCCGCCACCTCCTCGGGATCTCGGCGGCGGTGTTACGCGCAGGCCGGAAGCAGAGTGCGTCGCTGGCCGGAAGCTGGCCAGGTCGTTTCCGCTCGGCCTGGCACACGCCGCCGGGTGTGCGTTTTCTTGGCCACCCCCCTCCTCCTCCCACACAAGAGGGGAGGGGGCGGGCAAGCAGCCGCAAGAAGACGCAGCCGCGGCGGAGAGGCTCCGGCTGCTGCCACCACCGCCTCCTTCCAGCAGTCCGCGCAGCTGTCGCAGTCGGACGCGACGCGTGCTGCCTCTCCCCCCTCTCTCTCTCTATATCTCTCTCTCTCGGGGCTCGCACCGGTCGCCGTGCGTGCCGACCCGCACGGTGGCCACTACCTTTTCTGGGCCCTCAGTGGCCACTGCTGGCATACTGCGATGTGTCCCTGAGGCGAAGGAAGCTAGAAATTTATGGTAGTGCAGTATCCAAGAATGGCCGGAATTAGAAGAGCAGAAAAGCGGGGGGGAAATAATAAAGAATATAGTAGCGGATGTGCTACGCCTGGTGTTTCAGGGAAGAATTTAAGTAATTTAAAAAAAAAAAAACTTCTTGAGGCGAAATATGACTTTTGCGCCACACCATTACCAGTGTTGGCAGACACCATAACACCGGTATATTGTCTTAAAAGGAGCCATGATAGCCTATATTCGTGCCTATCCTGCTTATTGCATTTAATTCTTAACATGTCAAATTACAATTGCCCGCAGTTTCAATTTATTCGGTGCGGTGGATATCTTTACGGTGAATTTTTCCCTTCCTTTTGCGAACAGCTTGCTGGTCTGGCAACCTATGATCGCTGACGTCACAAGTGCGTACTCTCCGAGCCTCGTCTGCTGCGCGCTGTTCGCTGTGTTGAGGTACTTGCTCGCACACCGTGGGCGGCGATCTCTCGAATTTCTTTTCAGCTTAGAAAAAAAAAGTGGTAGGGGTTTAACGCAGTTAAACCGAATAAATGTGCGCACGCAGGGTACACCCAAGCTCTGTCTTAAGGGCTTTAGTGGGTTACCGCCCATATACGAAGCGTTGGTCATTCGCAGATTGCGGCGAGCCCTCGTACCATTGCCCGCGCAGTGGCGAAAGCGGTTAAGCGAGGCGCCAATGCACTGCACTGGCAGGACACCTGAACCGCGCCGTAAGGGAAATGATAGAGGGAATGAGAGAAGGAATAATAATAATAATAATAATAATAATAATAATAATAATAATAATAATAATAATAATAATAATAATAATAATAATAATAATTGGTTTTGGGGGGAAAGGAAATGGCGCAGTATCTGTCTCATATCGTTGGACACCTGAACCGCGCCGTAAGGGAAGAGATAAAGGAGGGAGTGAAAGAAGAAAGGAAGAAGAGGTGCCCGTGTGCTGTGCGATGTCAGTGCACGTTAAAGAGAAGGAAGAAAAGAGGCGCCGTAGTGGAGGGCTCCGGAATAATTTCGACCCCCTGGGGATCTTTAACGTGCACTGACATCGCGCAGCACACGGGCGCCTTTTTGCGTCTCGCCTCCATCGAAACGCAGTTGCCGCGGTCGCGTTCGAACCCGGGAACCCGGCCGCTGCGGCCGCGTTTCGATTGAGTATCGCTTTTTCTTTGTAGTTTCTCTCTGGAGTTCACGGCTACCTTGATTTCAATTCAAGTTCAATGTAAAGCTACAAAGAAATCTGATTCGGTGTTAAAGCAGTGCTCTTTTTGATATCGCGTGGTACCTGTTCGTAGCGAGATAGCGAATAAAAACCTTATGCATAACGTTTTGTCCACTTCTTGCGTCCGCCCTTCAAGAAGTTATGATGTATACATCCACACAGGTGAACTTTCTAATCCGTGAACGGGAAAGCTTGTTGCCTCCAGCGAAGCATCGTGTGTCACATAGATAGGTCGGGCTGAAAACAGGTTTCACGACCAATGAGGTGTCGCGCTCGTGTCGCGTGGCTGAATCCATCGCATCTCAATTAGAGCCGTAAACTTCCGTTATCAGTGTCGCGTGCGCCGATTTGTAACCCCCTGCCTTCTTGTCACTGCAAGCCATACACGAATCACCCCTGCAAATTTCATGTTCACGCCCGCATAGGAAATTCGGCACGCGCCAAAACCATTCTTCAACGTCGAGTGGAAAGTCGTCTGGTGGAAAGATAACGGCTCTTCTGCTTCACTTTCTCCCCTTTCTTCTGCTTTAATTTTTTCTTTTACTTCTGCGATCTCTGATTTCGAATACAGCCCCGGGGCGCGGCAGAAAGAACCGTTATGCGGCGTCTTTCCATCAACCCGACCGACCGACGCCGTCTGCCGGCTGTCGACACTTGCGACCGCCAGGGACGGAGACCTGCAGGAAGTGACGTCGCCCACTCTTTCCGGTGGCACGGAAGACTCTCCTCGTCTGCTCCGCACCTGATCGTCCCTTCCTGTCGTCTGCTGCTGCTGCGATCTTAGCCCCTCCTCCGCCATCTTTGGGTGCCGCGCGAAGGAGCTGCTCTCAGATTCTTTCCCTTTCTCACCTTTCTTTTTTCTTTCCGGAACATTCCTTTTCCTTTTTGTAACTATTTGAGTCCCTTTAACTTCCGTCCGACGATTTAAAGGGCGACACATGTTCTGTCGCCACTGAGCTTCGTTCCTTCCTTTTTCGCGTACTTTTTTTTTTTTACTTTTACCCCGCCGACTGCTTCTCGGGAGCTGCTAGCTCCTCTTGGGCGCAATGTGTCGCAGACTACTCACCGTACCGTATGCGAGGTTTCGCAGGGGTGACTCGGGCGACCGCTTTTTACGTCTCCCTGGTTGCTTTTCTGCTTTCGTCTGCTTTTCTTCTGCTTCTGTTGACTGCCGGTAGCAACAAGGCTGTTTTTTGAGTCCCTACGGGCGGAGTGCCTCGCCCACTTTCCCGCACTTTCTTTTAAGCTTTCTCTTCTTCGTCTTCGTATACGCCGCTGCCTCGGCGGTGTGCGCGTGTACCGGAAGTCGTGTGGCTCTGCGTCCGCGCGCGCCCAAGACTCAAGATGCCGCCGGGCCACAAGTTGCAAGCAGCTGGCGCGCGCGCGAAGCAACTTTCTCTTTTGGAACCGGGCGCTTTAAAGCCGGTGGAACGTCTCTCCTTACGCGCAAGAGCTTCGCTTCCCATTGCGTCGCCTAGTACTCGGGCTACTTTTTGTTTATCTTTTTTCTTCAGCGCGGGCTCTTCGGTTCTTCAAGCCTTTCGGCCGTCGAAGTCGACGCCACAAAGTATCACTTTCACTTGAGGGCGCGTGGCCCGCACGCTTCCGACGACAGCGCATCGTCTGCTGCACAGCTTGCCTTACTATACGCTAGCAGTCTGCTAGCGCAGGGCTGAGCTTTACACCCTACACATGTCGTCTGAGTGCGTAGTACTCGCATTCGCTTTATTGATGTTTTTCGCCCGCAAGTTTCTTAGTTCATCAAGCCTCTTGGCCGCCGATGTGGGCGCTGGAGCGCCCCCAAGAGCTGCGCGTCGTCTGCTATACGCAGGGCCGCTTGCCGTATGCGTCGTCTGCTACGCATACGGTGGGCGTCTGCCGTGAAGGAACGTCACGTTTGAAATTTAACCCTGGCGTTGAAATCTGGCGTGCGCTGGGCGGCACGTGCCGCCAATGGGCGTCATGATCTGTTAGCGGAAGTTTGGCAGTGTGTTCAACGCTTGTGAATGACGGGACAGAAGCGGGAATTGCCGGTAGTGATTTGCCTTAAATAGGTTCTGGCGCTAAGTACGCGTGCGTCATTTGTGAGAGTGGAGTGTATGGTTAGGCTGATTAACGCGGGGGACACACAGCTGGCTTATACGTGTAACGTTTATACAGCGGGCGCTGTGTCTGAAACTAAAGAAGGGAACGCGAGATGAAGTGATTCGTATGACGGAGACACAGAGACTGCAGATAATTTTAGCATCTTTATTACGATTATTGCAGAAAATGCGTTTTCTCAGTTGCTCAGAATCGGTCTGTGATAGTAGTTTGCATTGAATAGGTGTACAGATAACGGGGAAGTGAAATAGGTGCGGGGCCTCCGTATCTCCAAGCTGTGGCTGAGGTCAAACAGTGCACTTTTTTAAAACGAGATTTATTGCATCAAGGCATCAATGGGTGAATGTGTGATGAGGGATGCAGTAATGATTAAATTAATAGAAAAAAGGTTAGCTGATTTTATGAAGTCCATTAGTGAGCGATGGTACGGTCACTGAGTCCAGGCAATATATATGAAGCAGGGTTGCTCGGTGAAAGGCCCGCAACCTTCAGGTGCAGGATTCTTGTAAACTTGAGAGCTGGGCAGTTCCACAGTAAGTGGCGAATGTCGTCCTCAAGGTACAAAGAGTGAATACTTATAAAAAAAATACCAGCGGATGTCTTTATTAGAGAGATTCGTTGGTTTCCCAGATTACGACGAGGTCTCCAATGACACTTTAGCACAGGCGGCTCCTATAAAGACAAGAAGATAGACACGTTATTCAGAACGGAGCATGGACCAGTTAAATACGCTGTTCACAGCAAGCCTCGTCAGCCGCGGGAAGCCCGCAGAGCCCTCCATGGGATGCTTGCAAGTTTCTGCTATTTATTATCAAGAACGCACCGCACTCTTTTTTTTTTTATAACAGTCTTAACTACTCGGTGCACGTGCAGGACTAACTTTAAAAGCAAGGTTGTGCTACCCATCATGATGTCACATCAGATCGTTCCCATCAATATGCTCATAGCAGTATCTTGCGATACTCCAGAGATACCAAATAATTATTTTCAAAAACGCACACCATTGTTTGTGGTGCACCGCAGCGGTGACCTAGTCATTTCAGCATCCGCCTTGCATGCGGGAGGTGCGGGGTTCGATCCCCAGCGTCGCCGGGTATCCACCGGTGAAACAATGGGTACAAGCAGTCCCTTGGTCTGGTGCTCGGCTTATCATGAGTGAAATGCTTGGGAAATGGGTCTTTGACCCCACCCACCTTGAGCATGCGAAAAATACCTTGTGCCATGGCACTATTTGGGCATAGATGCCCTTGCGCCATAAAAATCTATAATAATAATGATCATCATCATCATCCATTTATTGCGGCGATCGTGGAGTAGGAAACAACAGCTGCGTAACATTCGTGTCATAGCAGGCGCAAGGTTGCTCGTAGAAATTACTCGCAACTTGGGTCGCGACATGAGCAGGTTTAAAAATTGGTTTGCGTGGACTTGATGATGGTGTTGACGAGAAGTTTCCCAGAAATCGTTGGGAAGCTTTCCTGGAGATCACTTTTAATTGTGAAGCAACTGCGGAATATTGTAAGATATCCTCGCAGTGTGTATAGTTAAGAGTGCGAGGTATGTGCATGCTTTGTGGACCATATTCGGCATTTAAGTGTCGCTACGGTGCAGCACGAAAAGAGCTCAGCTTAAGTTAAGTACAACGCAGCGAGCCATGGAAAGAAAAATGATAGGTGTAACGTTAAGAGACCGGAAGCGGGCAGGGTGGGTGAGGGAACAAACACGGGTTAATGACACCCCAGTCGAAATCAAGGGGAAGAAATGGGCTTGGGCAGGGCATGTGCTGCAAAGGCAAGATAACCGCCGGTTCTTTAGGGTAACGGAGTGGATTCCAAGAGAAGGCAAGCGTAGCAGGGGGCGGCATAAGGTTAGGTGGGCGGATGAGATTAAGAAGTTTGCAGGCAAAGGGTGTATGCAGCTGGCAAAGGACAGGGTTAATTGGAGAGACATGGGAGAGGCCTTTGCCCTGCAGTGGGTGTAGTAAGGCTGATGATGATGATGATGATGACGGTGCAGAAGTTGCCGGCAGAATTCACAAGGCTAACGCCACCACTAGCTGCAACAACCTCAACCTCAAGATCTTTCTGCCATGTAGGCTCAGCGAAAAAAAAGTCACGCTATAATTTCGAACAATTCCATTATTTCAGAAATACGCGTGGTCACTTCTTGCAGTCCCTATTGCAGTCATCAGAGGGTGCGAGAATTTTACTCCAGAACTATAGCGTTCTAGCATGAAGTCACGGCATGTCACCGCCATATACGCCGCTCTACCGCCAGACACCAACAGCGCATGCGCTGTAGGTGACTAGCGTTAAGGGTATGGCCCTTCGTTTAGCGTGTTTTTTTTTTTTTTGAAGATTTCGGAAGGCAAAAATCGGGCATACTTTTCGCGCTCAGATTCAGGTGCAAATTTGGTTATAAGGAAAACGATTTCCGTAGTTCGAGATTTTCCGGGTCATTTGGTACAGCACAAGAAAGTTTACTAGAACAGTTCGTTTTTATGCTAGACATAAAATGCCGTATTTTGTGCTGATTTCGTAAGAAACATTGACACGGCGGGTTCCACACAGAACTGTTTATCAATGAATATTGTTTCCCTTAAACTATTACAGATATTTTTCACCAACGTTGTCAATTTCGTATAGAGCACTCCCGCGTCTGTGCAAGACCGGCTTGCAAAAACTTTCAACATCACCGCGAGCAAGTTTCTTCGATCAGGGTGCACAAGGAGTTCTTGTCCTCCCCCTCGTATATTATACTGGCAATGGCAAGTAGTAAGTGGTTTATTAAAAATAGTAATAAAAGAAGGAAGGAGAAGATTTTTAGCTAGCCCCGGCATCTGCCATCGATACTGAAGCACCTGAGCTGGGGCAGCGGAAATAAAGGATAGCAGGCAGAATGGAGAAATGAAACGAAAGAGGTGAGGGGACAGGAAGAGAGGATAGGGGGGAGAGGTAATATACACAAAAACCATTTACACAATAATAAATGTGCAGAGGTTGCGCGCGTGATTAGTTCATGGTGAAGCAACACCGACAAACCTGAAACACGTTTTAGACTTGTCCACTGAACCTTAAGTTTGCTTGAAGGCCGCGTTTAACTCCGAGCAGTCAGTGCCCACAGAACAGATGTTATGCAAGCACTTCTCTTTACCCACGGAACAGATGTTAGGGCTCATCATCAGCCAACGCTTTCCAAGGTAAAAGGTCAAGATATATAGTATGAGCGCAGACTAAGGTTTAAGGCATGGCGGAAACAGCGCTATTGTGATGTTGGCATTAATTATACCCTCCCTACTCAATGCATACGACCTCTTGCTATCAGCCATTTAGATAGCGTTGTAAAAAAAAGGAGTCTGTCCCTTTCATGTACACAATCTCACTTGCAGGAAGTTCGATCCCGCTCTGTGAACACAACCCTTTCCGTCCATTAGGCAGGAGGGAGCAAACACAGGAAGTGTAAAAAAAAAAAACGCCGATCACGGCAGGGAGCTGCGTATCCCCGTGCAAACACCTGGGGATGTTTGTCCCGAAGAGCCAAGTCCATTAATATCTCGTCGTGTCAGCGTCGCTTCATACTCTAGATTGAAGACCCACTCCCGCGTTGAACTCCGCTGACATCGCGACTGCTTGGCTTTGGAATCATCACTCTGAGTGACTGGCAGTCACAAAATACCGGCTGTTGAGTGATTCAGGGTCGTTCGGAACGACAAGATGGGTCAAAAGCAAGGCGGGTGAATTAAGAGTTCGTTAACTAGTGTTTTTCGTTAACTAGCGCACTGTTTCTACCGCTTTATCAGTATGGAAGGGCGTACCCCTCTGTCAAGCCAGTCATCCCTTACAAAAATTTCTCTAGACATCTATAGACTTATGTCTATAAAGTCTATAGACTCCAAACTCCGGAGAACAGTCTATAGGCAATACAAATACTATAGATAGTCTATAGACAATCTATAGAGTTATCCCCATTCGCTTCTAGAAGACTTTTGTCTACAGGCAGTCTATAGACTATAAATGACAAAAATAAATATCTATTGGAACGCATTAGAGTCAATAAGAAGTCTATATATAGTCTGTAGACCATTTTTATAAGCAATAGGCTTTTTTGGGTACACTTCTAACATCCTCGATGTTGAAACAAAGGTACTAGTATTTGTATTTCGTTGGTACATAAGTACAAAAAAAATTAAAGGTAAGGCGGACTGTTATACCTTAATAACCCATGAGGAAATATAAGAATTCTATGAATTCCTTTCACAGATTTTCTTTTCTGTTATTTCTAACTTTTCAATTTTTTTTTGTTCGCATCGTCTGCAGCAGCGGGCACTCACCTAGAGAAAAAAAAAAACAGATGGCAAAGAAGCAGACGACACGAGCCACTGCGGATGTTACGTCAACGAGACCGGAAACCTGGCGAAGAAAGTCCCCTCAAAGTAACGTAACGTTGCGTAACAAGATGGCAAAGAAAGCGAAAGGAAAGCTCTGAAAAGGCTATTGAACGGCACGCGTCACCAGCAGCAGCTGCTCAAGGTCACTAGGTTAGAAGGTTTTTGAGCCACGGAGTCTTCGCACCCGCTGCTCGCTCGGAGGATGTCTTTTGCCGACGACCCCCCTGCCTTCCTGTCGTCTGCCGCCGTCTGCTTCCCTTTGAAGGGGTCGCCATCTTGATCGACTCGGAGGAAGCTTGCTTTAAAACGAAGTTCCGCAGGATGCCCCTTGTTTGGCGAGGCATAAAGCTCGACTTTGTGTCGCTTTATTTTTTTTTCTTTTGGCCGTTCAAACTGCGGTGTCGTTTTCATAACCGCGCGACCGTGTGTTTTTCTTCAAGACGTACTTCCTTTCCGCAAGAGCCTTGATTCCTTCGTTGCCACTTCTGTGCTTGGGGCTGTCTGCTTTTGAAGTATGCTTTTCCCGTGAACTTGGAACGCGTGCTGACTTTCTCTTGACCGTGACTCGTCGCGTGCCAGCTCGGTTAGTCCTTATATAAATGGTCTATAGGCTGTCTATAGACTTCTTATATAATCTATATAGCCTTCTATAGATATTCAATTTTGTCTAACATAGTCTATAGACTGTCTATAGACAATAGTCTACTAAAAGTGTATGGCGGTAAATCTACAGATTGTCTATAGACTGTCTATAGAATGTGTATTGCCTATAGACTAGACTATAGGATTTGTCTATAGAACGTTTATAGACTTCATATACAAAAGTCTGTGGTCAGTCTATAGACTGTATAAAGAAGTTTTTGTAAGGGAGTCGCCCTTTTATTGTATTAAATAAAATAAAATAAAATTGGTTTTTGAGGAAAGGAAATGGCGCAGTATCTGTCTCATATATCTTTGGACACCTGAACCGCACCGTATGGGAAGGGATAAAGGAGGGAGTGAAAGAAGAAAGAGGTGCTGTAGTGGGAAGGGCTCCGATGGGCTCCGAAGGGCTCCGAAATAATTTCGACCACCTGGGGATCTTTAACGTGCACTGACATCGCACAGCACACGGGCGCCTTAGCGTGTTTCCTCCTAAAAACGCAGCCGCCTGTAGCAGTTTTGAATGCTTTTTTTATTTTGTAGAAATTTCTCCGCGGTGCACGGTGCGTAGCAAGAAGAGGGGGAATTCCAGCAGGGAAAGTCGTCTGCTCGGCCGGCCAGAACAAAAGCGCTGCCCATTGACACACTTCCGGCGAGCGAGTGAGAATAATTCTCGGTAAATAACGATAAGCTCGAGGCGGGCTCTCGACTGGGCCAAAACGCGTCGCGGTTGGGGCGACGACAGATGTTCGTGGCCTTCGCGCCATCCGGGGAGCAGCCGTCTGTCTTCCAAGGCTGTTTAACATGGATGGAAGCAGCGCCGCGTCTGCGCTAGGCGCGGGCTAAAAAATTCGGCAGGGACAACTTGAGACTGCTTACGTGTGGGATTCCGAAAGCATTACTGTCCCTAGATTCACTGTTTGCACGTATATATATATATATATATATATATATATATATATATATATATATATATATATATATATATATATATATATATATATATATATATATATATATATATATATATATATATATATATATATATAGACGAACGAAATGTATAGGATTGTGAGGTGGCGCTGGTCGGCTTGCTTTGTGCGTCATAGGGCCGCTTGACGACGTCGCCCTATTTTTCTTGCCATCGCTATTACGTACGATCTACGAGCACAGGCCGCCGGCTTTTCTCATAATGGGAATAGTAATGCCTCCACATTAAAAATACACTTGCCCTGAAAGCTGTTGCGGTGTCTACTATTAAGCATGGAAGGAGATCTCAGAGTAAGATAAAAAGTTCGAAGTCTCCAAATTCGTTTTTAATTTTACGGCATCCATTAGGAGAAAGAAACAAATCAGTGAGGATTAGAGGACGAACTCGTGTTAATCATTTATTACTTGTTTAAGCATACTGCAGTCCACAATTTTATGCAACGAGAAAGGCCTATATACAAGCAGAAAGAACTCCTCCAGGACAGTGGAGTAAATGCAGACAGTGCTTGCGCAACTCTGTAGAAAACGAAACTACAAAGATCCGAACACAACAGAAATTTGTTTAACCGGATGCACATGAATACTTGTGAAGAAAAAACAGTCGCAAAGTAAGTGTACTCCCCCATTTGCATGACTGTCATGATCGAAAGTGAATTAAATTGTTCATAATCTGCGTTGTTATTGGTAGAAGTGTTCGGTAAGTTCTGCAACTTTCTTGCTACGTGATAACTGAAAGAGTAACGTTAGATCCAAGTGAAAGTTCGTAATGCCCGTCTTTGCAGGAACACATCTTCGAAAACAGAGAGGAGTTCCGGGCTGGAAGGTGAGTGATATGAGGCGAATAGGATAGGAAAACGTTTATTGCCCAACAGAAAGAGGGTAGCCAGAGGGCTACCCGCGTAGACGACGGCCGAAAGGTCTTGACTCTCGGCGGCTTACAGCCCATTGCATTCTTCCACGACTGCACGCAGCTAGTAATTAAGTGCACGGGTGGTGGTACACCCTATAGGGGTTGTTGGAGTCTATATTAAAAAGCGACATGCTCTTGGGAAACAGGACTTTCTGAGCTTTCATACGAATGCTACATCATTCAAATTCAAAACCCATGATAACCCTTTTTACCGAACCGGCATTAGGGATAAAGTGACTTGTTAATCGCTCAGCGTTATATTCAGCTCATTTCCTGGTTATTAAGCGAAAGTGATTAGAAATTACAAATGAAAATAAAAAATGTATAACCGCTGCATTTACTGTAGTAGGATACAACTATTAAAAAAAGCAGTTAATACCGGGCCACAGTCCGCAGCGTCCTGTATTACTCCTCGAGCCAATCACAACAGTAACGAAATAAGCCTTTAATGATCGATTTTATTAAATAAGCAAGGTATAAAAATTCTAGCGCGTATCTATATTTCTTGAGAGTAGCTCCTTGTTTAAGTAACAAGAAACGTTTCAACTACGGACTACTTTTTTTGTCGTGGAGGACTTTTGTGCGGCGGTCGTTAATGTGGGCGGAGCTTCAGTGCAGACTTAAGTTGTGTCCGACTATAGAGGCATAACTATGCAAGAAAGCGCCAATTAATGTCTACAGCACGTCGAAGTAGCTTCGAGTGGATTGCCTTGCAACGTTTCGGCGTTCAGCCAGTGTACAGGGTCACGTGTTAGGCGCTGCACAAAGAAAGTCACCTGCCAGCCAGCTCACTAATCAACCATTTGTCGAGACCCCCCCGCCATATTAGTGATTCGTGCTGCCCGGTAGCGTGCTAACGCTGTCAGCGTGCAGATCATTAGTCAAGCATCCTTATGCGGGCCGGGAGGCAGCTGCAGCGATCACTCGACCAAGGACTCCGCGCAAAAGGTGGGCGGAAGGAAGCCAGCACTTCTGGCGGCGCTCCGCCAAGCGTGAAAACTGCGCTCGCGGCGGAAGTTACTTCCTCCCAGTCCCTGGCAGCGCGGCCGGAAGCTCCCCGTAAGGAAAGGGAAGAAAGGACCAATTGGGGAAATAAAACGGATGTGGCCGCGTTGCAGACGACAAAGCAGACGGCACCGCCAGCAGACGACAATGCAGAGACGGAATGAGCAGACGTCAAGGAGCGAGGCATCGGGCCAAGAGGGGGGGATACGGTGTGCGGTCTATTTGCGAGGTACTATACAATTGGGCTTCCCGTAGAGTCTCGTCTGCTCCGAGATCCGGTGGATGTGGGGTCGCGGCTTCGCCGCGCCCTCCTGTGTTGACGAGAGAACCACTGACCGAGTCCCAGAGACCGACTAATGTGGTTCCGGTCCATAAGTATTAAGCCGCACAGCTGGATCGCAATGTGGTGCGTTTGTGGCGATGAAAGAAGACACTAAATGCGCGCTCCAAAGGCGAATTCAGTTTTATTTTAGCATGGAAAATTGAAAAAGTATTGTCGGGACCGTTCTTTTAATAAAGTACGCAGACGAGAACAAGAAACATGCGGCCGCGTTTCGATAGAGGCGAAACGCAAAAGGCGCCCCCGTGTTCTGTGCGATGTCAGTGCACGTTAAAGATCCCCAGGTGGTCGAAATTATTCCAGAGCCCTCCACTACGGCACCTCTTTCTTCCCTTCTTCTTCAACTCCCTCTTTTATCCCTTCCCTTTCGGCGCGATTCGGGTGTCCGCCGAGATAAGTGAGACAGTTCTTGCGCCATTTCCTTTCCTCAAAACCAATTTTCAATTTCAATACTTTGGGGTAAAGATAACGTGTTCCAGGCATCAAGGCCGCTGTGTATAGTTCAAGTATTTGAGGTACCGGCCATTCATTGGTTCGTGACCTGGCATCCCAAACGTGACTACAGCAGACGGCCGTGAGTTATGGCCGTCACAGGAGTTGGACAATAGGAAATTATCAGAACCCACAGTCATTAGAGAACAACGCAAGCACTTTGACAGGCGAGAACTTACTCTCGTGACAAGACGGTGTCGAGTTGGAGCGTGCGGGGCAGTCCAATTCAGTGTCGGGCTACATACAGCAGAACAAAAAGTTAATTGTTACGTCATTCTTATGCGACTTACCTGAAGCCGGCCTGAAGCCATCATGCCTTTATGTGCGGCCATTTGCAAACTATATTGCGCCCACATCTGCAATATTTTTCGCTCGAGGGAGGTAGACGGTATTGTGCCCAAAATTTTGATCACATATGCAGCCTTATAGGCGTGTTTGTGGGTTCTGTAATAGCAACTAGGCGAGCCTTCAAGTTTCACGACTTCATCACGTGAACGCGTCGAATCAACGCTTTTTTCGCTATTTTATTTACCTCCGTGCTCTCATCTTATCACCATCTTATACCTCGCCATTAACCCTTTCGGTGACTCGCTGCGTTTATATCCCCACGGAAGTGTCACAAGCCGTAACGAATTGTCTAATCCAGCCTTGCGGCTCGACCCGCCTTAAGCCGAGCCATCGACAGGAACAATGCATCGTGGCGCGGACGCGATAAGGAAAAAGAACACTTCCGGTCTCTCCCTAACCACGCTCGAGCTCAAATTTAGCCTCAGTAATAGCACGCATCTTCACCGCCAAACGAACCGTCTGCTTCCACAAGGTCGTCTACTACGCGCCATTTCTCGCCGTGTGCCCTTTGGTGCTGCCCAGGGGATTCCACATTGTTTACTTATTAACTCAATGCAAACAGAGTACTCAACAGACAGTGGTATGCGCGTCTCTGTCTCTGTGTTCGCGAGAGTGGTGCTGTGACCTAACCGCAAGCCTTATTGCCCATCGGTGTCGTCAGCTTTCAAGAGCGAAACAAAAAATAAAGACTGATAGCCTGCGAAGAAAAAAAAATAAAATGCGTTGTCGTCTGCTGTCCCGCGCTTCCCACAAGCCCACTGCACAATGGCGTGAGCCCTGCGATTAACAGACGAGCAGAGGAGCGCGCGTCTCGTAAACTCTCTAGCTCCGCGCATCGCCCCGGCGGGGCCAGAAAACTTTTCTTGTTGTATATGTCGTCTGCGAAGCGCCGGCCATTTTGTGTTCCTATTGTTTGACACGTATACTTTGGCAGGCGACGCTGCAGCGGCCGACGCGTCGTCTGCTTGCACCTTTCGGGAGCAGACGAACCACGAACGAAGAAGAGGGCAAAAGGCGGGAACTCCGCCGCCGTCGTCTGCTCCGTCTTTTGGCGCGGGGCGTAGCAGACGACTTCGGACCCGTCGCGGCCGCCGGCCCGGGGAATAATGGCTGGTAATTTGTCCACTGACTCGTGGGAAACCCGCGCGGAGTGCATCACCCCACCCCCCTCCCACCTCCCCTGGACTCAAGGGGGAGAGGAAAGGGTCACCCTTAAATACGTTTTGTTTCGCCCCATTGTAAGAACCCGTGCGCGCGCATTAACCGTAAAATGAGGTTAGACCCGGCCGGTGTAAAGAAATGCGGGCCCTAAGTCGCTTGCCGCTCGCTGCCGCTTGGAGCGTGGTGGTATTCGTTTGCCTCGCCGGGGTAACCTTATAAACGCCGACTGGGCAGGTTTCGTTCTTAGGCTGGTGAGCAGCGGGTTTGGAGGATTCCTATGGCTGGTAGCGTCAGCTACCCGTCTTTAGAGATAAGAGCTTCGCTTATCTCCTCACCCTGAGGGCTGCGTTTTTGCAACCGTTTGGCTGGGTTGGGTCACGTGAAACGATATACTGCGTAACCGCTCGGGAAGCGACTGTAGATGTCTACGTCAGATGGTTGCGTGACGCCCGCACTTAACGGGGGGTGCAATCCAAATACGAGGACGCTGGAGACAGTGTGTGTGAGGTCCCTCCTGTGAAAGGCCAGGCTCGTTAAGTAACGAACTTGTGACACCTCGCGCTCTTCACGCAAAGGGTCGAGGGTTCGAGTCCGTGCTGCGTATGATGTTGCTTAGGTAGTCAAGGTCGGTCAAGTACCCGCACGCTCATGCATGTGGTGTACGTAAACCGAAGCATAAAGCGTTTGTTTGGCTTAGTTAGACAAGGACGCGTACGCCAACTTTACTACGCCGGCCCAGGTAAAACGATTCCTACCAAGCTGGCTTCATTAAGAAATTAGCACATTATTACCTTGCAGTTTTTGGGTTTAAGCAATTTTCTTTCGTACATTTCATTTCATTTCATTTTAATACCTTAAAGACCCACTGGGGGTATTACATAAGGGGTGGGTACATACAGTCAAATGAACAAGTGTTATGTTGAAAAATGGTTGGTAACAGCTTCGGCGAATGTGGATGGGCATGAGATGGTAGCGATGTCATTGGAGAGGTCGTTCCAGTCTACAGAAACGCGGTGAAAAAAAGAAGCGGCACAGGTAACAGTACGGGCACGGGGGCGAAACACTTGGAAAGGATGACGAATGTGGTGGGATATGCCGGCTGGCGGGGCAATGTAGGGAGCGCAGCGCAGCGAACTATGGAAAAATTTATGGTATAGGCAGAGGCTAGAAATACGACGACGAAGTGAAAGGGGCGCTAAACTGGATTCCGCTTTTAAAGATGTTACACTGATATCGTACGAATAGGAGGAATGAATGAATCTGGCTGCTCTGTTTTGAAGTGACTCGAGCGCATTGATAAGGTAAACTTGATGAGGGTTCCAAACTGGCGATGCGTAATCTAACTTTGACCTGACAAGAGTTTTATATGCTAGTAATTTTACCTGTTGTGGGGCGTGCATGGCGAAGATGACGTCGTAAGAATCCGAGAGTTTTATTAGCCGAGGAAATGACGTTAGTAACGTGTGTAGCCCATGATAAGTTGTTACACAGTGTGACGCCTAGGTATTTGTATGATGAAACGGACTGCAGGTGAACGTTAGCGACTACATATGGGAAATCAAGCGGGTTACGGCGGCGGTGGAAGGACAAACGTTTACATTTATGAGGGTTCAGTTCCATTAGCCAACGGTCGCACCATTCCTGTATGCGGTTTAGGTCATCTTGAAGGTATGTTGGGTCGGAGGCGTTAGTAACTGTGCGATAAAACGTGCCTGAATGGAAGTCTGTTGCATACCCTTAGTAGGGTCCATTGTTTAAAACGATGTCTTGATCCTTAAGATCACGCGTTCACCAGTTTACATTTTGCAATGCACGACACCTGCTGGCATCTTTCATACTTCACACTTAACAGCTCAGATGTAAAGCAACTGATTGCTCCATGAGGCCGACGTAACAATTCTTCTCATTATCGACCTCATGTTTAATCGAAGACCTATACCCTTAACTGACGAAGACGAATTTCAATGGCACATTAATGTTTTTTTTTTTACATCAAGGTAATAAAATACTTTATGCCGTACAGACGTAGGTTAATTCAGCCTTGTACAGCCGCAGCTTAATAAGGGACTTTCTCTGCGTTGTTTCTGCACCATTACAGGTTAATTTATTTTCAAACATTTCGATCGCACCCTTATGTAATCCTCATACGAATGCCTAGACACTGTCGTAGGAGGGGCGGCAAAGATATTTCTGTCCTTCCCGTAGGAGAATTCATTTTACTACGCTTAATTATGCAGCTTCCGGCTTGTTAACACTGTTTATTTGGCTAAACCGGCCTTACGAGCCAGCCAGGGATGTAAAATTCGCACTCTGTTCATCCTCCATGAATAGGGCCTGCCGGCATTATAAATAACCTGGATAGAAGGGCATATGGAGAGCACTATTTTCCAGAAACAATAAAAGGTGAGCGCGCCAAGCGCCCCCTGGTGCGCACAAATACAGCTTTCCTGTCAGTCAGCCGCCAGCGAGCCGTTTATGGCGCAGCTGTCGGCTGCTGCCGATGGTCACCCGCGCTCCCCAAGCTTCCTCCTGCACAAGGTCAGCACCGCCGGCTGCGGCCGCCATTGAAGAATATCCCTCATACCTACACCCGTCCACACCCGGAAGCCATGGATGGAAGCCGGCAGATGGCTCTGTAAACACAAGGGCACGCGATGCCGATGTTGACCCTGCTGCCCTACATACAGCGGGCAAGCGTCGGCACGCGCCTCTTGTCTCCAACGGCCTTGTTGCGGCAGCGGG
Organism: Amblyomma americanum; assembly: GCF_052857255.1. Taxonomy (NCBI): domain Eukaryota; kingdom Metazoa; phylum Arthropoda; class Arachnida; order Ixodida; family Ixodidae; genus Amblyomma; species Amblyomma americanum. Next base: position 142,189,777 of record NC_135505.1, on the reverse strand, counting down.
GGATAGCAGAAGACGCGCGGCGCGTGCAGACGAACACAATTCTTCGAGCAGGCGGCACTTCGGTGTCGCAGAATGTCCCGTGCCGGAAGGACGGAAGTAAACCGGAACGAGGTCCTTCTGGTGTCCAAGCCTCGAGTTCCGGCCCCCCCTTCGGCAGAGGCCGGAAGCGAGTGACGCAGGAGTTGTGCACGGGGTCACTTCAATGGTCGCGCGCCGGTGGAACACTTCTGGTGGGGGAGGGGATGCAGCGGCCCAGAGAAGGGTCGGAGTAGGGCGGAACGGAGGGGTCGTTTATGGGGGGGCAGGGATGGAGGCTGAGGGGATCGCACGGAAGAATGCAAGCGGCGTTAGGACGTGGCACACGCGGCCTTGACCGCCATATTGCTGCCCAAAAGGGACGCTCGCGTGTCAGTCCGCCCACCCCATTGTGGAGCTCCGATCGACCCCGTCCCAACGTGGAAGCCAGGCGGTGGGGAGAGGCAGAAGAGGTCAGCTGGCGGGCAGCAGACGGCCCTCTGGAGGTGGGGGAGTGCAGACCGATGGTCCGGAACGACCTTTCGCTCTCCTGCGGCGAGCCGGAGGACAAGGGCTGCTCTCCTGGACCCGTGGTCAGAGTGGTGTCTTCTGGGCTATCTCCGGCTCTCTGGGCCATCATGATGATTGGTTGCGTGCTGTTGTTGACTCCTTGGCTGTGCTTACAAGCGCCGAGGCCTACCTGGGGTTGCCGGCTGCGGGGACCACGAGGTTCAGACTCTGAACGCATGGCTTCCCACCCGCTCGCACGGATGGCTAGAATGGTAGGCCATGATGGCGCATCACGAGGTCTTGCGGCTGCAATGGGGTGCATGCAAACAGCAGGGCGTTTAACGACTGCTTTTCAGTGGCGCTGCCCTGCTTCTCGGCCAAGGACGCGCAGGGATGGCCAGGGAAGCCTTGGCCGACGGCGGGCAGCTGATTATGTCATCTGTCCTTCCTGTTTACGGGTCGTGCTATTTCTGGATCCCAATGGTTTTCTGTGGTCAGTGTTTGAACGGCACTTATGTGCTGCAGTTGTCCGTGCGAGAGAGGTCCCCGTTTTCCACGCCTGCGCGTTACTGTGGCACTGTGGCTTCAGTGGTGGTAGGCCTTTATGTAGCACCCGTTGTGTAATCCTGTTAGGATGGCTTGGCTTCGATTCTTGGTGTAAGCAGCGCAGCATTTCCAGAGGCCTGGTTTTGCTGCTTTGCAGCGGCGAAATCATTTGAAGGATGGTGCAGGGCCCACAGCATTTCAGCTGTTTTGCTCTGTCAGTACTTTGTAGCATTTAGCTCGCCCAGATGTACGCCACTGAGAACGCATCACGTTGAGTAGCACATGCTTCATAAAGAGAACGAGCATAAGGGTCACCGTGAAGTACCGTTCCGAAACAAAACCGCATAAAACGAGATCCTGTTTGCTTATTTTTCTGTGCATTCTGATGAGGAAGAAAACGCTCTTCTGCTTCTTTGTTCTATCGATTAATTGCCTATTTGTTCTGTGGATCAACTTATTTGTTGATTGGTTCATTAACTGATCGACTCATTTTTTCGGTCCATCTATTACAGCTTGATTGTTCGATCGATCATTGATTCATTGTTTTAGTTCTTGATTTATTATCCTTCTCAGGCGTCGATCACGCCTCCAAGTGTTCAACTAAAACCGCACATTCCTTGTCCAATCATGCAGTTACAACTGTTGTAGCAAAATCTGCAGCCCGTGAGGCAAATTTTTGAAGTCTGCACTTTTCCGACGACAGACTCGGACACACGCGCAAGCAATGTGCATTCAAAGTTCGTATAGGGGCGTGAGATGTCGGCGGCTGCGGTGACTAGAGATTTTTTATTTACACCCTGTTCTGACACCAGAGATTCTCTTCTTGCCCATCTTTCGCACCTAGGCCAGCAAGGGGTGTGCACTGCAGACAGAGATCAAGAAAGATGGAATTGTTGTTATTATAACAGTCTCTTGAATAAGGGGTCGGCGAAAAGCACAAAAGCGTCCACCAAAGTTCCGACAAGGCGACATGTCTTCGTCAGGGTCCCCGGGCGAAGACAAGTGATCTTGCAGAAACTTCGGCCAGCGGTCTGAGATTTTAAACCCGCCTTTATATCTTCAAGCAAACAAAAAAAACACGAGTAGGACGAACGAAGAGATACTAAAAGCCCAAAAATGCACAGCGCCCGCTTTTTAAACTGTCCTTTCATTCACTATTTTTCTTTTTCATATATCTAAATGCTCGCCCAAACCAGAATTCAGATTTTATTTCCTTCCGTTCTTCAAGGTATTGCTCCTTATTGAAGACACCTTGCCCGTGACGTCACGGGCGCCATCTTTGAACGCACAGGCTAGCTTCCACAGTGTACGCAGGTACCGGTAAGCGATAAGCGGATTAGGAGGAAGCCCGGGCTTTGACCGCGCTTTCTGGACCCGAAGATGGTGGCCGCTACGTCGTCGGTGCAAACTTGAGTATACGTGTGGCCTATCTTTGATAGGCCAGTGTGCTGGGCCTCGCCCAAAGCCGAAACGTCTTTAATATTCCGGTGGCCCTGTTGCCCTGCCCCTTTGTTTCCAAGCACCGCATCTATGCATTCCTGGCGTGTGTCACGCGAACGTATATCCCCCCCCCCCTCCCCGTCAAAAGTATACGACACAAGTCGTTTGCTCGTGAGGCCTGCTATATGCTTCGTCATGCATCCTCAGCGAACGTAATCTCTGGAAAGGGGAATGGCTTCGCGTCCTCAATCTTCCCAAGCTATGGACTGCTAGGTGTGCTAGGGAGCCCATCTTAGATTCGAAAGCATCTCACTTTATACGCTCTGTACTGTTCAAATCAATGTACTGCGTATTTGCACGCTACACTTGTGTTTTCGATAAATGCTGTATTTCGTTGCTTTTTCGTTGTGGTTGCTGTTGCCTTTATGCTCTTGCCTTAGTTTTTTCTTTCCTTCAATGATATTTCGGAGTGCCCTTTGTATTTATGCCCCTCCCCTCTATAATGCTTTTGTAAGCCCTGAGGTTAAAATAAATAAATAAATAAACAAGTTCCAGACTGTTGTAGTTGCTTTGGTGCCTTATCTCGATGACGTCATCTATTTGATTGACAGCTATAGTGTGACACTTTTCTGCGAACATCTCCGCGGGTGGGTCATGAGCCTATAAAGGCTTTCGCTTTAATAAATAAGTAAATAAATAAATTAACAAAACATCTCAGAAACAAACCCCTCGGGTATGTACGCTTTTGATCGGGGCTGTACGAGGCTGAGCGGCTGGTCTTTCCGGGTGTTTTTACCCGCAAGTGGAGCTTGTCCTCCTAGAACACTCCAAAGGGAGTCAAGTACGTTTAACTGGTGAGCCTGACTAGCAGAGTCTTCCTGTCGACTTGCCAACAGCCCCTCTAACAGGACACTGTAGTGTTGAAGCGAGAGAATAAAACACACGAGAAAAGGGCACCGTGAGGCTGTCAGGGTCTCCGGAAACGAGGTCGTGCACATGCGCTGCCGCCGCTTTATCTCCTCAATTTCCAACGTGGCGCAATGGCGGGGGCCGCTTCCAACTCGAAAATGCCAATTAAGAGACAATGGAGCACGCCGACCTGGCTGCCCGCCACGCGAGCCTCAAGAGAAGGCGGTGACTGTCGGGCGACTGCATGCCGACCCGACACTGCCGCGCTACGGGCTCGGCGGACGGGTGTTTAGCGCCAATTCATCATTACAGAGTAGAACCCGGTATAACGAAATCAAGGGGTCAGGCACAATGCTACGCTGTGTTGGGGTTAACGTCCACAAGCGACGCATGGGTTATGAGGAACGCCGTAGTGGAGAGCTCCGGATTAATTTACACCTCCTCCGTCTTCTTTAACGCGCGCTGATGCCTCTCAGCACAAGGGATTTTTTTTTTTATTTCGCTTCTACCGAAATGCGGCCGCTGCGGTCAGGGTCTGACACCGGTTAGGATGTTACTGGCAATCAGATGAGAAGGTGGGGCTCCAACTGTGACTGCCAAGTTAGAGCCCTAACTGACTCTGCTTAGAGCTGGAGTGAAAAATATTTCCCTACTTGAGGGTCTGATGAAAGTTTCGAACTCTCTACAACGAAACAAGGGACTTCTTATGTTGACGATATAATATTCAGTAAAGGAAGACGGCAACAGTCAGCCGAAGTACGCGCGATGCATGCTCGAGCTTGGACTGATTTTTTGCTGGGCTTTTTTCTTCATTACTCCGTCGCATCCCGGGGCCTGCTCCTTTAGGCTTCCTGCAAGCAACAAGCTGGACTGCGCCAACGCAATATGCAATAAATGACTCCCACTAAAGCGGGAAGGTATACAAGCATTGTCAGTATGCACCGAAGCTATACGAGAAGAGCTTCCCATAATTCCGCTGTTTCGGATCACACTTAAGATTCCATTACAGGAGCTCAGATCTAATAGCATTCTTATCGAAACTCAACGTCGCGTACGTGTGACACATGCTGTAATGTCTGGAGACGAAGTTTAGGTGGCGATAAACCTGGGGCCGGCAGACCCAGATCAATCGTATCGGGGCGCGCTACACAAATGTGGACAAGGTTGTCAGCCTACAAGAACCGAACCACTTCACCCTTGTTTACCACTATGGGGAAGAAAGGAATGAGGGTAAGCAAAAAGGGGGAAGGGAAAGAGGAAAAGAAAGAGAGAGAAAAAGAAAGAAAGAAGAAGAAGAAATAATGGAAGAAAGAAACAGAAGAAGTAGTATAAAGAACGAAAAAGAAGAATGATTATGCAGTGGGAGTCCCTATACACGTCATACGACACGGCGGCAGCCCCGACGTCGCCGCCACCGACCACCCATAGGCCACACGGGCTCTCTCACTGCCGTGGCTCGTCAAGTGTGAAGACATCTCTCTCTTTCTCTACTCGATTCCATGCCACACAGTCCACGGTATGGGCTGAGCAAGAAGTAGTCGCCGGCTTGCTTTTTTTTTTATTTCCGGAATTGGGTCACCCGCTCAAGGCGAGATTCCTGTTTTGTTCGTTCGCTATCCTCGCAAATAAAGCAAAAGCAAAAAAAAAACACATACAAACAATCGGAAACTACAGGCATCACAATGGCTTCGGATAATGAAACAAACAAAAAAGCGCCTCTGCGAGCTAAGAAAACATAGAAGGCGTCGCGAGCTGAACTCGTCCTTCTCGGCAGTGTCGCCGGCGACAAAAGCATCCTCCAAATGAGCCAATACCGTATACGCGTACGCCACACGGAGACAAAAAAGAACCGCCCCAAACGCGCCCTTGACAGAGAGAGCGTGTGAGACACGCGGACGGTCCTTGAACGCAGTCGACCGTTTGTTGTGCCCGGTTCGACATTGCACGGCGCCGAAGGCGAGCGGAAATTGTCGTGGCTGGCTTTCTTCTTCTCGACGCGGTTTCCGCTATCCTTCGCCGGAGGCTGCGCTGCACTGGTTGCGGTGGTTTGAATAACCTCCCCCATTAGCGGTTTCTTCGACGGGCCCTATTTTTGACCGTCGTGCTTTGGAAGCATGCGGCAGGAAGTGCCCTCCGTTGCATACTGATATCTCCCGCAAAACACTCTCGTTAAAAGATATTGTGTCGTTCTATGGAACGAGCTATGGCGTGGCTTGGGCTGTTTTGCTACTTAGTCTTCCGTATGCAGAGACACTCGCCTTCGAGCTCCGTAAGTGGAGAATAGACAGATGCTATAGTGGGCACAGCGGGGTACGGACAGGTTGAAATGCCACGTCGGAAAGGTGCGCCTGTGCGCTGTTCTCTGTTTCAAAGACGAGCTCGCAGTCAGATCAGGTGAGATTTGTTGTTGGTAATATTTGTTGATGCCATGTTTACTCATAAGCCACAATTTCTCGACAAAAGAATTTTTGAGCGGGAAAGAGTTTATGAACGCAATTTTTTTTTCATATTTGTAAGATTTTACTATAACAATCAATATGTCCGCAGATATCCCGTCGGCAGGCTTGCATTGTTTTCTTTTCCTATTAACGTTTTTGTAATCGTCAAATGCATTCCCCGTTGTTGTTTTTTTTTTTTTGTGGCACTCCTAACTGCTCGATGACAGCGATGGGAAAGCTTTCTTCTAAACTTTTTCCCACACACCGGAAGAATTTATCATTACCTACAATATTTCCATAAAATTAGCTTACAGTTTACCAAAACTCAAAATTTTTGTCCAGCTATGTAGGATACGGTACTCTGGGAGCCGCCAGAATGTTCCCGATTTGTGCTCTAGAAAATCCGAGGTCCAGTCTTCCAACTACAGTCAGTTCGCGTATCTTGTGCTGAATTAACCGTGCATTGCCCCCCGTATCACTTGCGATACAAACTACAAAAATGTGCATAATTTTCAGCTGCACCTAATGAACTACTTGAATTGGTGAAATACTTAGGGAATTCGCAGTGCTGTGGCACCGCAGGGACAAGGACGTAGACGGAGTGACGACCCAATTTTCAACCGCTTTGTACTTAGGGAAACAGGCTTTTTGAACATTTTATTATCAAAGCAAAGTCCAGCATGTCATCTTCCAGATATACAGGAGGCCTGCTTAAAAATTAATTCGTGCAAAAGCTAACCCTAACGGAAAAACAGCCTGAAACTTCCGTGGTCCTAATGCATCACTGCAAGCGATAGTGGGGTATTAAAATGTGCTTTTGATGTGCCCTCTTCGACTGCTTATTCGCGGGAAGTTTTGTCGTCCCTATAGACATGCAGACATTATCAAATTTAACTAGATCAAGTTACGCTGTAATGATCTTTTTGTCAATAAAAATCCAGTTTTTTATGTTTTTCTGCGATGAAGGGATTATTTGCGATGAAATCCTGGTAGTCTATTGTGTTTTGTCCCGCGTTTTTCATGCCTGGACAGTGCAAACTTAAGCGCACATGTCGGTGTCTTTTCTCTCTTTTTTTCTTCGCACATAATTTATGATCCTGATAATTCTTGAAGACACCTGACAAGGATTCCGGTTCCTTTATTTCTGGAGTGTATTTTTATAGCAGCAGACGAACCCGCCAATGGCTCACTTACCAGAATGTTCTGGCGGCAATAATTTTCCTCTTCTGCTATTGAGCTGCGCACTCTGGAAAGTGGGCATGCACAGCGAAAACTATTCTTGAAGTGTTAGTTGCTGGGAGGAATACTAACAAAATTCAGGCTGCTGGCTCTGCTGGCTCCGACGTACCTCTTATGTGTGTCATCTACCTTATTTCAAGGAAAGACGACATCCGTCGTTGATTGATCTATTCATTTAGTGTTAACACCGAGCCCGAACTGCTGTTTAACCGTTTAACCCTGTATAATGCCGCGGAAATAGAAAGATAAGGGACAACTTTTCAGCTTGCATCCCGTTGTTTCTGATCCGTTCATATTGCAGATAATGTTAAAATAAGAAAGCTGATTTACCGACGAAAGCAATATTACGTCGTATTTGAATACTAGCTAATGGAGTTATTATCGGTTTCACGTAAGATGATCAACTGCACAAGCATACTTGGGAACACGGATCATATGGACAGAAAAAGCGAATATTATGTGATCATCTGTTGACGGGGAACTACGGCCGTCCAGATTTTTAGGTTCTTTCGCCGGAAGCTTTGATTTTCACAGCGTCTTACTGCATTCTTGGGGGATCGCTGGCGGAGGACGCTCAGAAACTGCTTTGGGAATTCTGTTGGGTAATGCAGTTTGGGGAGCCCAAGGGAGGTACTGTAAGGTCAATTTGTATATGTGCCATGCAGGGTGACAATGGCAGAAAACCTTATTGCAGACATCTATCAAAACAAATATGTTATAATGATCTGCAGTTCAAATTGTTGCACAGCCCTCCACTGCGGCGCCTATCTCTGCCAGTGTCCTTTCAATCGTCATTCTTTCCCTCACATCGCAGTTGGGGTGTCCTCCAACGCTGCGACAATTAGTGCGCCTTTCTCTCCATCACATGTCATGTCATTTGCTGTTGATATATTAGGCTTTTCTCAGAGTCTGAGAAGTCGCTTAGGCGTATTGCCCACAATATTTTTCTGCTGCGACATGTAGACCTGGAATTTTTTAAAAGCTTTTTAAAGTCCTTAACTCCTAAAAATTATTTAAAGTTCCTTTCTGCGGCATTTGCACATTCAAAAACACCCGCAAGACGCAGCTGGCCTTCAGGGGAAGCAGACACACACTGGGACGCCAAGTCGACTTCCGGGGCTTCGCTCTTGCACAACAGCAGCTGTGTGTTCTCTTCCCAGCATGCGCTCTTCCGCCAGCCCCAATCAGGCGCGCATCCCAAGACCGCCGCTTTGGCGCTGACCCGAAGCCAGACGGCTGCATGCCCGCGCTGATTCTGCAAACTGCTACGCACCCCGTGGTGTGGTACCCCATTACCGCGGGGACCAGGGGAAACCACCACTAAATCCGCGCGACCGACTTGCGCAACGCGCACCAAGATGGCTGCCATCTACGCACGCGCAGTATAGAACACGCGCCCATTACAACCGCACCCCCACCGCGCGGTGAGAGGTCGTTTCAATGGGGACACCTGTCGCGCTTCCCAACAAATGAAGTGGGACCTAGTGGAAACAGTCAGCTAACTCAAACAATACTCAACGACAGATCCCCCTCCCCCCCTTCCACCTTCTCGTAAGTGAGCGCAACATGCTAAAGCCGATACGGCAAGCCTCGATAAGAAGAGGTTTCACCGTCTGCTCGCGGAAACGCAGAAGCAGACAGCAGCGGGAGCGCCAAAGGTCGTCTGCTCCTCGAGAGCGCGAGCAGATGTGCCGAAGCAGACGGCGCGCTGCGGTGGCCAGTTGGAGGAGCAGACGACGACGCCTGCTGGCGTTTTTCGCGCTAAACGGAGAGTGTTCCTTCTCCCCTCAAGTCGCTGTTTCCCGCCGACCGGGCGCTTTCAATGCCCGAGACATGGAATGGCGCCATTAAAGGCACTAACGCCAGTGTAATATCTAATGAATTAAGCCGGTTTGTGACCCCCCTCTCCCCTCCGGTCGGAACGACCGACGGAGCCGTCTGCTCAATTGTTTTTGTTTGTGTGTGTTTGTTATCGAGCACCGCCATCAGAAAGGCGGCGGCGGCACGCTCCCCGCGTCGTCGTCTGCTGCCGCGATTGCGTAACTGCGGCGGCGGCGGCGTTCGGTGAAAGGTGTTTTCTTTCGTTTCCACGAATCGGATGTCACGACGCTTTCGTTCGTTGCGCTTGTACTTTCCTTATTGTCGTCTGTTCCTAATGCGGTTTACTTGGGTGCTTCGTGGTCCTTTTCCGTTAGCATTTGTTTGGAGTGATGTGTTTTGGTCCTTCCACGCAGGCGTACCCTCTCTATATGTCTCTCAGCTCTTTCGGGAAAATGTACAGCGGGGGAGGGGGATCATTTCGCTGTTCGCGTAACTTCGTCTTTGAGCGGCTTAGTCGTTCACAGTCACAGGCTTGGAGCAAGTAAAATGAGAAGAAAACTTTTAATTGTCTAATATCTTTCTGCAGGAAATAATTATCACAAAATCATAACTATGTACAGTTGAACGTCGTTATAACGGAGTTGAAGGCGCCCGGTGATTACTTCGTTATATCCGTAGCTTCGTTATAGCCCGTGTTGACAGAGCTTCCAAGGGGAATCGTCATGACTTCGTTATGTTCATTATTTCGTTATAAAGCGTTTCGTTATAACGAGGTTCGACTGTCGTAGAACATCGCGTTGCAGGAATTGCGTTTTCAAGCACTTTATTCCCGTTTTCTGGTGTTTCCTGCCTGCAGATGTTACTCAACACATAGTCCTTGAACATTACAACATTGGACTATGCTAAAGATGATGAGTTGTATCCATGTGTCCACAATTGAAGCCAGGTTTCTTCAGTTATGATTTCGAAAACTAACGGGGAATCTAAATCGGCTTTTGTTAATTTCCCTCGCGCCTACGAACCTCTGCGTCGGAGTAGGTTTAGTTTTGCTACAAACGCAAATTGTCAGCAATATTTGCGGTATAGGATAGCAGTGGACATATTTTGCGACGCTGCCCCATCAGTCCGTTATTTGACAAAATTTAATAGGGGCAGGTACACACAAAGTCACTACCGCACAAGACAAGCCAGTCCGTTTTAAACAGACTCGCTTTTTCGCCTCTTCCAAAGGAGCCAACAGCCGGGGAGCTGGTGAAGCGAGTCACCCGCCATTCACCGACATCCTGCACTCATCCACTCATCCATAGCTCCTCCAGCACCGCGCGGTAATAAGGCCTTAAACAAGCCTCCTGCTGCTTTCCCTCAGTCCGTCTTTCCTTCTGCTTTCTTCATTACTCTTTCTTCTACGAGAGAGAGAGAGAGGCGAGCGCAGCGGCAAGAGGCCAAGCGACACCTGGTGTCGAGTGGCGCAGGCAACGCGACGAATGCACCGGTGGTCCGAACACCTGCGTCGTCTGCTGCAGCGCGCGCGGCACGCTTCCGCCGTTCGCGTGGTAGCAGACGACAAACTTGGAAACCGCAATATATATATATATATATAAACTACAGGATCGTGTATCGCCTGCGGCACTCGTGTACATGGCACCAGACTGCGGCACTTATGTCACGAATACGATAAGGTTCTGTGCTTCCTGCGAAAGGCGCAACAGTAGCAAGAGTAAAAACAGAGCGAACAAAACAGACCGTCGAAAGGCTGCTGCCACGCGCCACGAAGCAGACGTCGAGTCCGCATCAAGTACCACTAAGCTGCCGCTGATAAGGCTCTCCTTTGCCTTTTTTTTACTGCACTTAGTTTTATTTCTGTTCCCGCTATAACCATGCTGTAGCGTACGTGCCACTAAAGACGGCATATGTGTGCGAGCGAGTTGTTTGCGTAGGTTCTCCACAGGGAGTTTTCGCAACCGTCACTGAGGGCCTTCTGACCGTCTGCGTTTTTATAACGGCACGTGACAAGTTCGAGTGGCCTCTGACAGATGGCGTCCAGTCGATGGTGCACTTTTGCTATCCTTTTAGCCCTCTTTCAGCCTTATCGTGGCCACGTAATCCTTCTGCCCTCGAAGCGTTAAGTGCCTCCATACAGGCATACCGCTCTCCTGTATTCATCCAGCCTCTTATCAGCTGTTATCAGTTCACAGCTATGGTGACTTTCTGGTGACTTTCATTAGGAAGGCCTTTTGTTTCATGAAGGGTCACCCGGAGCTCTCGAATGGTCAACTGATACGTTTCGTTTCGGATAGCTATAGTTTTGGATACGTTGCGTGACTGTGAGCGACAATATTGCTAAAAATATCAATTAGTAAACCATCATTCGCATCCGAAACAGCGTCATTGAGGTATTTGATACTCTGAGCATGGACTTGTCTTATTCTCAGAAGGAGCTCAATTCGAATCATTTATTGCTGCATTTAATACAGGAGAAATGCATGAACACGTCAAGACTTAGCTACGTCTCAGTTTTGCAGATTTTTTTCGCAAACTGGTGAGTTAATTGTAATCATCTCCTAACTCAGTTCACTCTCCTGTTTGGTAGCACGCGAACCTCTTTAAAATGGGACAGGGCACGAAATTTAAAAACCAAATTATTTTATGTGCATATGAAGCTTTTTATATAATAGCCTGTTAGGAACTGTGTATTTTTGGCAAAAATATTGAAACAGAAAGACGTACGCGTGAAAGTATCTCTGTTAATTCATTAGAAGATCAGCAACTAGAATGTAAACGTATACTATGAGAAATCTCAGCTGCAGACGCAAGCGGGAACTCTATTAAAAGGAGAAACGAGAAAGAGCGTTCAAAATTTCTTTACCGCTATCGTATGTCATCTCTTCAAGCGACCACCGTCAAAAGAAAACAGGCCTGAAGTATAAATCAATAGCTTTGTTTAGTAGCCACCATGTTTGCCTTTTTGCGTTCCTATAGGCAATTAAATATATATAACTGAAACACTGGGTTTATTATGCTGCATAAGAGACTGAGACGTTTCTTTGGAGTTGAACCTAAAGCAAAGCGGCTTAACCTACTACGGGCCCGTTCTCGTTAAGTAACCTCGCGGCTGTCACTCTAAGTCACGCATTTATGTTTCCTTCTCGCTATCCATGGCTGCCCACACACCACCTGCCTTCACCCAAAGTCGCCAAAAGACACAGCAGCTAAGAGTGCCACGCGACATTCGCACGACCGCAGGACTCCGCGTAGCGGGCGATTTTATCGGCTGCAATTTAGGATCGGTCGCTGTCCGCTTACTTTCCAGACATCATCGTCCCTCTCACTCTCTCGAAAACCCTTTCTCCTCTCTAGATCCGCATCTTCATCCTCCTCCCCCTCTTCTCTCGCCCCCTTTCCCCGCTGTAGTACATCGATATGTTTGCACAGCGGCGCCGATTACGGAGGCGCGTGGCTTCCATTCCAGGGAGCATGCGTGGAAAAAACACCGAAGGCATACGGCGTGAACCGGGCGGCTGCATCGAAGGCAGATGCAAGTGGCTTCGGAGTATCCCCCCCCCCCTTCCTCCCCCGATCGGCCGTCGATCTGTACGCGTGCCGAGAGCAGGTGATGGCTGCCACCGGTTCGTCTGCCACTATACGGCCTGCGGCGGCAGGCTCGTCTGCTATGCTGTGGGACGCAGCCGAAAAACCTGCCGTGGTCGAGGGTATGCGGGGCGCGTGCGGCAGCAGACGAAAAGTGAAGAATGTTATGCAGACGATATGCTGCTGCCTCCCTTCTTCAATGTAATGTATGTGGGCCCACAGCGGAGGTGCATGGGCAGATGTATATAGGCGTGCTCGATATGACCTGCAGCAAGGTGTTGAGGCGGGCTAGCGGATCACTGTTTTCAAACAGCGTAGGTGATGCACTATCTAATGACTAATAACGAGAGATTGTAGACGCCGGCAAAAAAAAAAAAAAACAAGACGTTTCGGCTCCCGTCTTGAAAATTGATTTTGGGGGGAAAGGAAATGGCGCAGTATCTGTCTCACATATTGGTGGACACCTGAACCGTGCCGTAAAGGAGGGACTGAGAGAAGAAAGGAAGAAAGAGGTGCCGTATAGTGGAGGGCTCCGGAATAATTTCGACCACCTCGGGATCTTTAACGTGCACTGACATCGCACAGCACACGGGTGTCTTAGCGTTTCGCCTCCATCGAAACGCGGCCGCCGCGGTCGGGTTCGAACCCGGGAACTCCGGATCAGTAGTAGCCGAGCGCCCTAACCACTGAGCCTCCGCGGGCGGGTGCCGAAATGTCTTGTTTTTTTGTTTTTCGTTGGATGCTACAATTTCACGTTATTATGATTTACCCCGACCAGACGTGTTTTGGTCCACCTCTCGACTTCAATATCTAATGACTGTTTTGTGTTCCTGTGTCACGTTTAGCTAAAAGTTCCTAGGAAAGGTACCGTCACGTATTTGAGTTAACATGGCTCTATTTGCACGTCTTCTACAATCAAGGACGAATCCAAAATTGGTAACTTGTGAGGCAAGTGGTGTTCTCGCGCTGTCCGGTAGCATGGGGCGAGAATTTACTAAGCAATAGCAGCTTACTGTTGGCACGATGTACTTAGAAAGAATTGATGTAATTATATCGTCAGTAATTCGGTCCGAGGTGGTGTGAGGATATTTCCTTTCAAATTTGATGGGCATAACCTGATTTCGCCAGATGCCAGTGCGCAATAAAGAATTGCCAGGTGATCTAAAGTTAATTGGGCGCACTCGACTACGGAGTCCCTAATAGCTTCATTTGCAGATTTCGAACGTTAAACCACATGTACCACATAGTTACAAAATGCGCACAATTCACAAAACTCAGATCGGAGCGTAATTCAAGTGAGAATTTTTTTCAGTGAAAGGTGTGTGCGGACAAGGAAGGGATAAACTAAGGATCGATCAGAAGCTTAGGAATAACCCACACGCTTAGATTCGCGCTCTTCCCTGTTACAGCACAAAGCCTCTAAAACTGCTATGCTCGCGATAATCGAACAGCTTCACAGAGGCGTATGCGATGCGTTGACACTTGTTTCCTTGTGCACTTTGCAGTGATGGTAACACGCAGTGTGTTGTAGCACTGTGGCTTTTGACCCATCAATGACATCCCGCGATTTGGAACGTGCACATATACGACGCTCTGCCTCAATATATATAGAGAGGCAAACTTCGCACCCACAAGGGTGCAAACCAGCTTGTCCCCAGACGAACACCCTTTATCACCTTGAGGGTGCTGCGAAAAGGTGCAGAGATCAGCACCCTTCAGGAAGGGTGCACCGCATGAAAGTTTACAGGGCGTGCCTCAATCCATAAGTTTTGCTTCATGGCTGAATGAACGTGGAACACGCTTCCAACATGCATTCGTAGAGGTGGTATGGAAAAATAGTACCCTTTAATGAGGGTGCAACCATTACACCCTCTAAAGTATCATGAAGTGCACCGTTCCTTAAGGGTGCTGATGGCAACGTGTGTCAATGGGTTTTCGTCTGGGCACAAGCTGATTTGCAGCCTTATGGGTGAGATATTGTTTAGTGTTATAGAGAAGGTATCACTCCTACTGGACGATGTTTTGGAAATTCCAATTCAGCGTTGGCAACGGTCCAAGAAATTATACCCGCTTCGCAAGGCAGTTCGTTTTTTTTTTTTCGGGTATAGGCCGCGCTGCCTGACCTGCGCATGAGTTGCTGCTGAATTCGAATTCCACAGGTATGTTTTTGTTTTGAAATGATGCAGTTGTATGTCGAAGCACCTCTGCGGTAAACGCCGCCGAAGTATGTTACAACGGAAGTTTTCGCATACCAATCGTTGTGCGCAGACAGTTTTTTAGGCGTCAGAAGAATCGCATCAGCAAACTAGTTGCACAATATGGATTTAGTTGTTCAACACGGTACCACATTCAAATGTGGTTTCTCAAGCGCAACATTTTGGTGAGTTTTTTCATGTCAGCATAACAAAAACAGCGCAAAGAAAACGAGGACAAAGTTCGACACGATTACACACACAAAAAAACATAATACACCCACTGCTTCTCGGAGCTGCTTATACATATATATAAACACAGTCGTATTTCGCTTATACTGGTCCAATGTTTTAAGGGAATCCCCCAAGGCGGAGTTGATTTGTAATAAAAAAGTAATGACTCATTAGAGTCCACATAACCGGAGTCAAACGCCTACAAGGCAAATCTATACAGCTTTCACAGAAACTTCGCAGATGGAGAAAAATCAGTCCTGGTCCGGGGTTCTAACCCTCGACCATCGCCTGTCCGGGGCAGTTGCTCTACCAACTGGGCTAACCAGGACATCTCGTATTGTGTGCTCGTTAAAATCGACGCGGTAACACCTAAATCGTCTTCGACCCATTCCGCGAGTTATAGCCAGAAAGCCAGAAAGTTAAAAGACTTTGCAGCCGCCATATCAGAACCGGAAGAGACGTCGGAGCGGAAACTGGCTTCGACACGTGCGCCTTGGCGCGGGCCGCACGCGCCAAAAAGTTACGTCACATCGCACACCTAACGCGTACCACGTGTTCTCCTCCAAAAGCCTCCCTTTTCCGCGACAACTTCGCGCTGCGAAAAAGCTTCGCAGCCGTTTCCTGCACGCGGCGACCACGACCGGAAGCGACGCCAGCGATCCACGGCCACTTCCGACGCCCAAACCGCGGCAGCTAGGGCTGCGGTCTTTGAAGGCGCCGCAGCGCGCCCTGGCGGGAGGGGTAACCAATCGCGTGACAGCCCGCCGCCGCGCGGTCTACCGACACACTTTTGGAGTTAAAATTGCTCTCCCCCTCCCCTCTCTTCGAGTAAGTAATTACAGGAACAGGCGTACTACGCGTTCTTTCGCTTGCCTTCTCTACTCACCAATCTAGATGTATTTCTTTCTTCTGCTCGCTTACCCTGGATGTATGAGTACGGGTCCCGTTATGTACTACCTCTGCCGTCTGCTTCCTCCCTCGCGCCGCAGCCCTTCCCAATCTTACCCTCTCCCCATCCCTGCGCAACTTCCTCGAATGTGAAACACCCGCCAAAGCCTCCCTCCCCCCTCTGATTTCCATTTTATTACCGTTATTATATCCGGGCCGGTATTGTCCCGATTACTGCGTCGAGGAAAGGGGGGGGGGGCGGTGGTCTGAACAAAGGCAGAACAGCCCAAGCGTGGAGCCAGCGCGCGCATTTCAGGGACGCCGCCGGCTGCGATTGATTTCGCTGACTTCGCTTCTCTGGCGCCGGCGGAGATAAAGCCACGCGCTCTGCGCACGTGCGGGCTTCATTATTGCGGTTTCACTGGTTTCGTTTATTGTGGTTCCTTCCGTGGCGTGCGGTGGTGCCGAATGGTCACGCGTCGGACGCGAGTCTATAGCAGACGAAATCGTGTGCTTGCTTTCACTTCTATTTTTGTGCCGTCTGCTACGCGGTCGTGTTGTCGTCTGCGACGAGGTCGGTGGTGGTTGCGGCACGGGGTTGTCGGTCAGTGGAGCGTGTCGCCGCCAAATCTGGCGGGAAGCGCGTGTCGCTGTGTACGTTACGGTTCTCTGAACTTTTTTTTTTTTTTTGCACCTGGCGTATACGGTGCTTTCCTTACGCGGTTCTCGCTTTTGTGACCGCGCGGAGGCGTGGGAAGTGGTCACGTGCGACTGACGGAGTGGTACTGAAGCCTTGTCGAGTAGAAAATAAAGGGCGGCTGTAGTGAAGAGTCAGTAAGCTTCTGGTATTATGAAGTAGCTGTAGTGTTCATTTCCAGATTCAGATGTGGCGATAAAAAAAAAAAAAGCAGCTGCGTGTCTACCTTACGGGCCCTGTGTTCCTGCGTGCGTATGCGTCGCAAGTTCCCAGAAATTGCAGCTCCACTTTGTGACAGTGCCTGCTGTGGTTCGTTGAATGTGATAACATACGTATGTACATTTACCATAAGGGAGTAGTTACTGATTTGCATCCACCCGAGCGCAGCCAAATTCTGCTAAACATTTGACCATACGTACATTTTTATGTAACTTTATAAAGGAGATTCTATAGATGGATAGCAGTTTCAGCCCGAAAGTTACCGTACGTATTATGGAGGTGACGATTCGATTAAAGTTGCATGTCTGGTAAGTAAGTTTCAAATTAATCAAACGCCTTTAGGCGAATCTCCCAAGGCGGAGTAAGTTTGTAACAAGGCCGAGAGAGATAAGGGTGGTCTAAGACCTTTCCCACTTCAAATTATTTATCGATTCGGGCTCACCCTTCGATCTGCTTGCATCAGTTGGTTGGAGCGACTGATAGGCAGTGGTACCTGGTTTGAACTCCGGACCAGTAAAAAATTTTCTTTAAATGCGAAGCTTCTGTGAAACCTGTGTAGCTTCCCCTTGTATAGCCATACGGCTGCGCTTGGGTGGACGGTAATGTGTAATTGCACCCTAATTATAAGTTTTGAATGTAAACTGCCCGACAAGTGCATGCCGGGTGGTGGATTAGTACTAGAGGAAAGAATCAAGTGCACTTAGATGATGCGTCTTCAGGTGAACTGACAAAATCACTCCTAAATTACTGTAACTTGAAATTAAACTGACATGGCTGACTTTCGCAAATTTATGACGGGGTTATTTAAAACGTGGCTAAACCCGTAAAATTCGTAAACTTGTTGCCCTCTTCAGAACAATCCGCGTTTCATAAAGTGTCCGGAGGAAATAAAGCGCTGCAAAAAACTCTTATCCACGTCACATCTCCTGTGCATTGAACAAAAGAGCTGCAGGCCTCTAAAGCTTACTTCTGACGGGCGGACAATCAACGAAACAGGCCGCACCGCTTCGCATATGCGCAATTCACGCGAAAGCTCGGTCGATTCTGCGCAGCTGGTCAGTTTGACGCCGGCAGACGAAAAGCAGCGGCTTCTGCTTCGTCTGCAAGGTCTGCAACGCCTGCTCGCCTTCTGCTTTTCGTTTTTGTCTATCGTCTGCAACGCTGCCCGCAACAGCAGACGGCATAAAAGGCGCATCTAAAGCGCGACAGTATAGGCGTTCGAAAAATGAGAAAATAGAAAGGTACAGCGTGGAAGGCAGATGCTTTCCTGAGCGGACAGCGTGTGGGTTTTTCGACAAACAACGCGGTGCCGACGGCGCAGGCTGCTTGCGTGACCGGTGGCGTGGACGCGAAAGCTTGAGCGCGGTTAGGCTTAGCTGCGGTGGCGTCTCTTCGTCATGGCTGCCAGACAGCAAGCAGTCCGTTGCGCGTGCGCGCGCATTGTTGTCGGCTTCTGTGCGCTCGTCACGCGTTCAGCCGCTTCTATTTGTTTGTCCGGTGGCGGACGGAAGGCTTGTCGCGCGCGCCGGCTTAGGCGCCTTTTGCTTGTGTTGTTAGCGTTTTCTTTTTTGTTTGCTTGCCCGGGCCCCGGCATTTTTTTTCTGCTTTTTTTTTTTGCTCACTGACTCCTCTTGTGCTTGATGGGGCACGCAGTAATGATTTAGATAGCTGGACGCAGTCAAGTTTCGTTTGGCCGTGGGAACTTTGATTGTGCATTGGCGTGCATTGTTCTTCCTGAAACTGTTTCTTTCTACTTTTTTTTTTGCGCATCTAAATGTCTGATCTTCATCTCGTTCTCGCACGTGTTTCGCAGCTGCACCAAACTGTTCGCAGACCTGTATTCGGTTTTTACATGTTTTACACGTGGATGACGAAGTATTAAAAAGGCAGACCTACATCGGTTCTGTATAAAGTGATTCAGACACTAAACACTACATCAATCGGTGGTTGGTTAAAGTGATTCAGACACTATATCGCGTCGATCGGTGGTTATAAGAATTGTTCTTGGCTCTTACAGGGCATTATTCTCCGTTTAAAAGAACGGAACCTGCTTTTTCTAAGCATCATCATCATATTACTTTTTTATTTCGTCGACGCACTTTCTTTTTGTAAGCTATCAGAATGATCTGCAGTTATTTCGGCACACTTAATTCAGACCAGGAGAGGTTATAGGTGAGAAATATAACTGGTCACCTGATTAGGAAGCATAATCATATCGGCTAACAGGCCTGACATGCCGCTTCTGTTAGAGGAGAGCAGTGAATGTCTTATGGCGCGCTTAGTGTGTCCTTCTCATATTCGTAGAGTTTTTATAGCGCTACTTTCCAAGTAGACCATCCGCTAACAACAAAACAAAAATAATGAAAAAAAGAAAAACAGAAGGGGTAATAGAAATATGCAGACAGATGCATTACTGGGGGAAAGACAACCTGTATGCGCTATGAAAAAAAAATAACAGCTATTTTTCATACCAGAAACATGTTCGTAGGGTATCGCTCGACTAAATGCTCAGCCGCGTCATACGCGTCACAATAGGTGTAACATCAAACGACCGAAATAGAGCTGATCAAGTGGGTCAGGTAACAAATGCGAATTAAGTATATGTCGTATAGTCGGATACAACTCAACAAGGGAACAAGTGCCCTTCAAAGGAGGCTCGCCAGCCAATGGCGTCGGCCGATGATTATGACGTCGTGGTTAATCCGTTCTTAATGCCAATGAAATGTAAATATAGCATAAGAAGGTGTTATGGCCGCAAACTAACCGCGGAGCTCATTTATCTTTGGTACAAGGCGCGAACACGCACAGAACACAAGGAAGGAAACGGGACAAAGGCGCTTTGTACCGTTTCCTTCCTTGTGTTCTGTGTGTGTTCGCGCCTTGTACCAAAGATGATTTGTGACCAACTCGCCCAAGAAGACGTTCTTTTGAGCTCATTTAAGTCAGTCGACGCCATTGTCTGGAAGGCGTCCTTTCAGAGGCATTTGCCGCTTCGTTCTTGAGTTACACCCGATTATGGTCGAAATCAGAAGAAATGAGCAACCTATACAGGCAAGACCATGGAATGCGACGGCAAGATAACCGCTGGTCCTTAAGGGTAACAGAGTGGATTCCAAGAGAAGGCAAACG
The DNA here is from genome assembly GCF_052857255.1 of Amblyomma americanum. Taxonomy (NCBI): domain Eukaryota; kingdom Metazoa; phylum Arthropoda; class Arachnida; order Ixodida; family Ixodidae; genus Amblyomma; species Amblyomma americanum. The sequence continues at coordinate 142,169,912 of NC_135505.1, read as the reverse complement.
TATAAGGGGCCGACGGATAATTATTTGGGCGGATGAGATCGGGACGTTTGGGGGGCTACGGCGCCCGCACCAGACACAAGATAGGGTTAATTGCAAGAACGGTGGCCTAGTCATTTGAGCATGCGCCTCGCATGCGGGAGGTGCGGGGTTCTATCCCCAGTGCCGCCGGGTACCCACCAACCGGCTATACAATGGATACAAGATTTCCACCGGTCAGGTGCTCGGCTTACTTTTCATGAAATGCTTGGAACATGGGTCTTTGACCCCACCTGGAGAAGACGAGAAATACCTTGTGCCATGGCGCTCTTTGGCTACAAATGCATTTGCGCCATAAAAATCCATCATCACCATCATCATCATCATCATCATCATCATCATCATCATCATCATTAATATGGGAAATGCCTCTGTGCTACAGTGGACGCAGTAAGGCTGCTGATGATCTGCCGATTACGTCACTTACACGCTTTGAGTGCCTGTGCGAAAACCGGCGACTGCTCTTCGCGTAAACGAGATTAATGCGCCCTGAATACACGCAGGTAAGCCGTCAAGAACATAATGTCGCGCCAGCGGGGTCGGAAGACGGAAGTTTAAACTGGGTGTTGGTGTCGGTTGTTGTGCACACAAAACGGTGCCTCTGTAGCTCTCACCTTTTGTACAGGGCACACTACAGAGCAAGATTTTCAGTATACCCTGGGCCCACGTTTCCTAACAGCTATAGTGCAGAGACTGTAAACGTCGTTTTATTTCGTACACGCCACTCGAGGTAAAGTGCCTATAAAACCGCAGGTTCTCAAATTTGCCCTTGCGGGATGCTGCCGTGAATAGGGACGCGTGCGGTGGCAGCCATCGCATAACACCCGGGAAATGTTCGGCTCATTTTTCCTTAAGCTCGCGGAAAGGAAACTTTGCGGTCATTCCACTTTCTGGCAGATGTGGCGGAACAGAGAGAGACCACGGAAACTGCGTGGTGGCTCAAAAGCAACGTTGGTATACCTTTCATCTGTGCTGCTCGCATTTCTGCTTGGCATTAGAGGTTTCTTGAGGAACGGAAATGGCGCAGTAGCTTCCTCACTTCCGGGTGGACACCTCAACCACGCCCTGAAGGAAAAGAGGAAGGTGAAGTGAAAGTGAGTGAGTGAGTGAGTGAGTGAGTTAGCGAGTGAGTGGAGTGAGTGAATGAATGAGTGAGTGAGTGAATAAGTGAGTGAATGAGTAAGTGAGTGAGTGAATGAGGAGTGAGTGAGTGAATGAGTGAGTGAATGAGGAGTGAGTGAGTGAATGAGTGAGTGAATGACTGAGTGAGTGAATAAGTGAGAATAAGTGAGTGAGTGAGTGAGTGAGTGAGTGAGTGAATGAGTGAGTGAGTGAGTGAATGAGTGAGTTAGTGAATGAGTGAGTGAATGAGTGAGTGAGTGAATAAGTGAGTGAATGAGTAAGTAAGTGAGTGAGTGAGTGAATGAGTGAGAGAATGAGTGAGTGAGTGAATGAGTGAGTGAGTGAGTGAGTGAATAAGTGAGTGAATGAGTAAGTGAGTGAGTGAGTGAATGAGTCAGAGAATGAGTGAGTGAGTGAATGAGTGAGTGAGTGAATAAGTGAGTGAGTGAGTGAGTGAATGAGTGAGAGAATGAGTGAGTGAGTGAATGAGTGAGTGAGTGAGCGAGCGAGTGAGTGAGCGAGCGAGTGAGTTGGCGTGTGAGCGGGCAAAGCAGCGAGCACGCGCACCGAGGGGGTTGCACAGAATACTCACGTCAAAGTGTCTCGTTCGTTTGCACAGTAGTACGACCAGCATTAAGCTAACATGCAATATAAAGCATATGCATGCACTACCAGCTGCAAGTCTCATGCCACCACTTTCAAGCAGCGCACATTTCGCACACGACATTCGCTCTCATAAGGTGATGAGATGATTTGTAACTTATAAGAGAAGGCGCGAGTGCTTTAGGATCTAGCATAAGACGACGTTGTTATAATGTCGCCAAAAGTCAAACCGTATTACCTTAGTATACACCATAGATTTACGGGGAAGGTCGCGGGGATTTTTAGAGTAAATCAACGCAGAACGGCAACACAAATAACAGCTCAAGGGAGGCCCAAGTCCGATATTAATCGAGGGTCGGGATTAAAAGCAGGTGGGTGCTTTGTCACGCACCGTCTGCGATGAAGCCATGTATTAAAGGAAAAAAAAAGACGAAAACATCAAGCAAAAAGCGACGAGAGAATTTAAAGAAATCCTCTTTGAGACACCTTCTAGCCAGGCTTTTCTGTCCTCCTTATCGTAAATAAAGAAATTCATGGATGCGCGCAGGCATATATTCAAAGGCGTCCTCTGCTACGGCTGTGACCTCACAAAAATGGCGCCGAGCTCGGGACCGCGAGCTCTTCTGCTCGAGGCTTAAGACGCGAGCGGTGCGCGCGGTTGCTGGTTGCACGCGGCCAAACACGCCAGTACAGGGCAGGCTTGAGCGCCTGGCGGGACCACAACAAAATGGCGCTGCGCTCGAATCCCTCGCCAACAAGGCCTAAGACGTGGGCCGCAGCCGGCCATATTGAAGGGTGTGCGCAAGAGCGCCATTCAAGGAGACGGCTCCAAGGTGCGCGCCGTCCCCTACTCCATTGTTCCGTTCCCCTGAGTCCTTTTTCTTCCCTGGCGGGGTTCTCGGCAGCGGGGTCCGAACCCCGAAGCGTCCCCGTGTCGTAGAAGAAAACCCAAAGCGCGGCAGCAGGCCCACTGTTCTTGCAAAGTCTCCCTCGTCAACAATGGGCGCGTCGTCTTCAAAAGGAGCCGTACACGTGGTTCCAACTCGGTGGAATTTTTTTACGCGCCGGCTGCAAGCTTGCGGTCGTAAATGCTCGGCGTGCCTGGATGGCTTGGAAAGGATTCCGGGACAACGAAGACCGTTCCGGCATTCAGCCTTCTTTGGCGGGAATATGAGTGATGAGTTGAGCGCCTCTAAGACGCGTTACAATAAAATGTTGCTTTGGAAGGACGACGGCTGGTTGGTTCCTTTATTGTTATACATTTGAACTTCGTTGTAACAAAGCTGAAGGGGCCCGGCGATTGCTTCGTTATATCCGCAGCTTCGTTATAGCCCGTTTTGACCGAGCTTCCAAGTGCAATCGTCATTCCTTCGTTATATCGATTATCCCTTTATAAAGTTTCGTTATAACGAGGCTCGACTGTATACCGGCTGCATGCTAGGAGTCAGGCCGGCCCTAGGATAAGCTCACCTGAGCGTCTCTTTGCTGGTTGTGTTTTATAGTTATTTTTTTTTCGGTAACCACGTATCGGCCTGCGAGAAACCCACTCTTCGAACAGGCCGAGAGCCGAGTCACTTTAACTGCACACCAGTTAGGTATACAGGGGCTCTCCAGAAACACGACCCCAGAAAGCTTGTTTGTTCGTCGCATTTTTGCTCGATTTTGCTCGTGACAAACATGTTTTAAACCGAGCTGGCTCTCGGTTTCGGTGGTTCCCGAGATTGCAACGAAGGGCGACTTGCTTGCAACTGCCGCCGCCTTCGAAGGCCGCGCTAACCGATACTAGGCACTTGACTGGATGCGCGTTAAAAAAAGATTGTGTCCCAGCACGAACAGTCAGGCGAACACACAATGGACAAAGCCCTTGTTGTGGTTCCTATATGTTCCAATAGCTTGAATGAACGCCGATTTAAAAAAAAAAAAACGAAAGATTATATTCACCCTTCTCTGTTCATACAGAACAAAAAAAAAAAGTGACAGCGATAGAAAAACAGGCTAATAAAAAGGAAGGCGCTTAGAGCCAGTAATCGAAAAAGGGGTATGTGAAGTGAGACAAAGGGTGAAAGTGCCCAAACACAGAACAAAGAATTGACAGCAATAGACAAATAGGCTAACAAAAAGGAAGGCGCTTAGTGGCAGTAATCCATAAAGGGTATGTGAAGCGAGACAGAGGGTAAAAGCGCACAAGCTGCCCCCTCCCCTTTCCCCTTTCCCCCTTCTTTCGCCTTCTTTTCCGCCCTTCCGTGAACACTTGGAGGAGCAAGCACGAAGTCCAGCCCACTCCTCCTCCTGCCCCCCCCCCCCCCCCCTCTCTTCCTTTGATGAAGGTGGGGCAGCTGCTGGGCTCCTCTTCCGCACAAGGAGCAGACGACCGCGTTTGGTCGTCTGCGAAAGGAGGGGGGGGGGGGGGGGGGGAAATAAGCTCCCCCTGCAGAAAGAGCAGACGACGCAAGGCGCATTATGAGCTCGCGGACTGCATCTCACGGCCTTCCACTACCACTTCCTTCCTTCTGATGATGATGATCGTGATTATTCGACAATGGGTGGTGGGGAAGGGGGGGGGGGGGGGGGGGAAGAGACTCACGAAGTTTGTTCTTCTCTTTGCTGGCGTCCAGATGTTGCCCCCCCCCCCCCCCCCCTTTCTGTATTTTCTTCTGCCCTCCTTCTTTGTCTGTCGCTCTATTTTTCTTAGCTGCGCCTTCTGTCTTAGTTATTGACCCTCCGACGGCTTAGATGCGTCCCGCGTCACGGAACCGATGTGTCACCTTACAAAATTTCTTTAGACAGTCCATAGACTGTCGGTAAACTTTAGCCCATAAAGTCTATATACTTTCTATAGATAAATCCTATAGACTGCTCTCAGATCACAGATCTCACTAGACTAATCACAGATGCCCTTGCGCCATAAAAATCCATTCTCATCATGACCGTACTAATCTATAGGAAACAAATCCTGTAGACAGCCTACAGACAATCTGTAGATTGATGGCCATACTCTTCTAGTGGACTTTTGTCTACGGACAGTCTATAGACTATGAAGAGACAAGAGAAAATATCTATAGGACGGCAACAGAGACTATTAGGAGTCTAAAGACAGTCCATAGACCATTTTTATAAGGGTCTTGCCGCACTGTCGTCTTGAAGGCGGCTTGACGCTCTTTTAAGTGAATACTCGATTTTATTATTATTGCCAACGGGATTCCGGCTTCCCCATTAAACTATTTCTCTTGTTTGGCCCGAATACTGTGGCGGAGTCACCAAAGTGCTATACAGCTCGCCTTCTGGGTGGCAGTCTTCTAAAAACATACGAAAGCATTTCCGCGTTGGATATATTAAAGCGACCCATTATTCGCCGTGATGCCGAAGGTGTGCAGTCTGCTTCTCCAGCTACTCTGGTGTGTGGGCCTCAGTGTGGTTGTCATTTCCTTCAAATTCGACACACGTCTTCCTTTTCGCGCCACAGTCTTCTCCTCGGATTAATTGTAGTTGATGAACGGAAGACCAGGTCAAATAAGTCCACGAGATCTTTGCCAACACAAGCCAAATTATAGGCACACACTGAACCTCACACTGTAAGTGTGCTGCGCAGTTCTCACAACTCCCATCCTCACTTCACCATCTCCTGTGGAGTTACCCTACTTGAACCTGATACCTCAGAACTGTACACGGAAGATACAGGGATCGCGACCGCTCTTACTCCGTCTCCAGCCAGTCAGCCAGCTCATTCACGAGTGTCCATATGTTGTTGTTCAATAATCAACAGAACAACCATCATTTGAACGCCAAATTGTCGGTGTTTTAATACGGGTTTCTCTTCAACAAATTAGTCTCGCGGCACGTTTCTTATTTTTTATGTTCAAATTCGACGACGAAATAAAGTTAAGGTTGTTTTCACAGTGCTAATTAGTCCTTATCTTCATTTCATACTTACGGGAACTCTACAAGCCCATCTTGCTGTACGACAGACAACTCCCATTCCCTCTTCCATCTCCGTTTATATCTTTTGCTCTTGTCACCGGCTGGTTCCTCTCATATCTCCAGGAATAACGAGAGAATGACCTCGAACCATCGCCATCGACCTCGTCCCGGCAGCAGCAGTAGGGAAGCGTAAAGATGCAGCTCCTTGCAAGGGAGGGGGGCGGCGCAGGTGGTGGGACGCAGTACAGATTCGCGACGCCACCCCGTACATCGTACACGACCCGACTGGGAAGGCCATTCGCTCCCCCTCGCATCAAAGCCTCTGCCACGCAAGGAGCAGCAGCCCGAATCACGCGTCGTGTAGGAAAGCGTCGCCTTAGGAAAGCATCGCTAGTGCGGAGACGATCATACCATACACGGCCGTATCAGCCAGTGGTTCTTCCACGACCACCACCACTGCCGGTCCTCGCGCCGGGTCCGAGCAGCAGTGGAGTATCGGCTCGCTTTATTTTTCCTTCTCGTCTTGGCTTCGACGCCGGCATGTGTGTGTCGTAAGGGGGAGGCCCCGGGGAGCAACAGCGCCGAACAGCTGCGCCTCAAGGAACAGACCTTTTTCGCACTCTCGCCCCCTCTGGTGGTGGCGAGGGAAGGTACGCTGGCGCGATCTTCGAGGCCAGGTGGCACGCGCCGGTCGCGTGCGGAAACGAGCTCAGCACGCGCGCGGTTTGGGAACCGAGGAAGGGGGGGTGCACTGCCACTGCTGTGTTTGTGTGTGTTGTCGCTGCTGCTTGGCAGACTTCTTCTCCTCGAGTCTTCACCTTTTATCTCCCCCCCTCGAAGTTTCGTCCCTCCGTCTGCGCCTGCTGTTCAAAACCATCGCTTCTTTTGCTCCAAACACCCGCTGCCGCGTCACTCTTTTCTTTCTTCTCCTTCTTCTATCGCATCTCCAAGGCTACGCTCTTCTTTCCATTCCTCGAATCGTTCCATTGCTCCGATCTGCGCTGCGCTGGGGCAGAGCCGCCCATTGTTGCACGCAACGCGATGTACGCAAGGAGCGAAGATCTGTCTTTATCCTTCGCTCGCTTCCTCCGAGACATGTGTGATGCCGCTGTTTTTTTCCTCTTCGTTTCATCGCGCCTTCTTTCCTAGTCGCCTTCTTTTATTCCGGGGCCTTCTTGCGCCTTGGCGGGCGGCCGGCTGGTCGCGTGCCCGACGCGTGCCGCTTTCGACGGCGAAGCTGAGCGCGTGCTTCCAATGCGGGCACGTGTGAGGTTCCGAATCCGATGGCGCGCGCCGCATACGCGTCTGTTTTGCTGCGTTCTTTCTTCGCCTCTCTCAATTCCTCGTACTATTATAGATCACGCGTCCTCCCGCGGTGTTCCTGCCATCGCCACTCCCTGCATCTGCCTATCCCCGCTCGCTTTGATGTGTCCTTGAGACAGTGTTCCTCGGAGTTCTTCTGGTGGCCTTCGTTGTACGATGTCTTTTTTTAGATCTATCGAAGACTTCCTCTTGATCCGGGACCTTCTCTGGACTGCCGTATGCTTCCCTGCACGTGCGTCTCTGTTCTGTACTTCCGGGCACGTGCGGAAGTGATGTAGGAAGAAGACCTGCACGTCCGCGTTTGAGGTGTCTTTCTAGATGCGGTCGTCTCGCTTCGCCGTCCTTATCCGTATCTTTATTTACATCGAGTGATCACTGTATTAAGTTAAGGACAACACAGTGAGCTATGGAAAGAAAAGTCATATGTGTAATGTGAGAGACCGGAAGCTGGCAGAGTGGGTGAAGGAACAAAGGCGTGTTAATGACGTCCTAGTCGAAATCAAGAGGAAGAAATGCGCTTGGGCAGGGCACGTAATGCGAAGGCAAGATGCCCGCTGGTCCTTAAGGGTAACGGAGTGGATTCCATGAGAAGGCCAGCGTAGCAGGGGGTGGAAGAAGGTTAGGTGGTGGATGAAATGAAGAAGTTTGGGAGGATACGGTGGGCGCAGCTGGCAAATGACAGGGTTAATTGGAGAGACATGGGAGAGGACTTTGCCCTGCAGTGGGCCTAGGCTGATGATGATGATAATCACACTATCGCCGGAGAACTCGAATTCTGTATATTATTATTATTCCACGGGCACCTCGCTTAGAAATCCCCGCGAAGGCTACTCTTCAGATATTTCTCAACGCAGACTGGCTGTTACTCGGCGAGCCTTTGTCGCATCCCGCACCCACCATCCTCAGAGAAGAGAACACCCCTGGCGAAGCACCGCACAGATAAATGGGGCACAGATAAATAGGACGAGAGAGAAAGAAGCCTGTCTCGCTCCCAGCAGCCGTGAGAGGCACGTGGCACGCGTTCGACAATGACTCCACCCCCATCGCGCAGGCGCAGAAAAGGCATCCTCCTCCCCGCAAGCTGACGCCCTGCACGCCCCAGGCACGCGCCCAGCGTCTCGCCCAGCGGCAGTCATCTGGTCGCCGCCGGCTCCTTGAGACCTCTTCGCCCGAAGAATAGGCAGCCGGCTGTCGGCCGGGCGCACGTGCTCGAAGCGCACCCCCGCGGGTCACGCGCCGGGGTCACGACCCCGGCGCAGACGGAGAGAGAGGGCTCGCGCCTTCTCTTCTGTCTACACCGCTACGCACTCTTTGAATTCCAAACAGAGTTTTTGAAGAAGCGTTACGAAAGCATCCGTGATACATGCGCGCTCGGCGATGTGCTTGCTCTTGCGATAGCGCTGTAGAATGAAATGGAGGTTTTGTTTAGTCAGCTGCCGCGAGACGATTCCTCGAGCGATGAACGGAACAGATTCTTCTCGTAGACCCCGGTAGATCATTGTGTCGAATCTATACAACCAGACCCTTTGGTATACTTCGTCAACATGTGTTTCGTGCGACAAGCTCGCCTATACAGTCTACACGGCCCTACGCCAACTTCGTCCCTTATAAAGATTCTCTATAGACAGTCTATAGACTTCTTATAGAGGGTGTTGCCTTCCTATATATATTCCTCTTTGTGTATTCATAGTCTATAGGCAGAAGTCTAATAAAAATGTATAGCCATAAATCTAAAAATTGTCTGTAAGGTTTGTATTGCACATAGACTATTTTTATACAATTCGTGTATAAACAATCTATAGACCTTTTCACATTTGCCTTTTTGAGCGCGGCCATCTTACCACTGGAATGCGACAACAGCGTTCTGATTGGCGGATTTCATACAGGTACCTACTGCGCATGCGCAGCACAGTATAGCACGCATGCGCGCTCAATCAATCTGTGAGCAGTGAAAAGGTCTACAGAATTTATAGACAGAAGTCTATGGACGGTGTATAGACATGCGTAAAGAAATTTTTGTAAGGGACACGGACCCTTCAGAGAAAGCCCATCCGGCTTCGGCTGAACTGTCACGCTGTTGTTGGTAGCAGAACGGCAGCAGTTCAGTATATACAATGACGTGCATTCACAGCACGCAATTCGCAATGCATCATGTTGGCCCTGCGATCTCTGGCGCCATGGTGCGGCATCTAATCTGTTTTCACCATCTTGTACTGATACTTGCGCCTTAACGAGGTCACCATTGGGCAAGACGACACGCCACGAATGTCATACAGTGAAAGCCAGTCACTGGACTGAATAGCTCTGTTGGTGCTACCAACCGGATGGCAGTGAAGCCAATGCCCGATAACAGCGGGGCGAGGAGTTCACGAAGACGGCGCAGTAGACAGGTCATGTAACGTACGTTGCCGCACTGTGGGCAAAGGTCGGGTTAAAGAGCTGACGGAATGATTGCCATCGAAGCAAGGATGTTGGGTGCAAGTGATTAGGAATTCCCCGAGCTAACTTAGCCTCGACCACAGCCCATATGGAGGAGGAATCCGTAAAGGGATCACTTTGACCTCCCTCGGCGCGCAGAACTCCAAGGAGTGCCCCTTGTTTCCTGCTAACCACGCATAGCTCGACCTCGAGGAAGCTTCTTTCCAGAATGAAGCGTCCCGCGGTTGAAACAAGCTTATTCGGTGGAGAGATTTGCAAAGGTCGCACCCTTTTCCGGTCAGGCGGAAATGGTTAACCAGCCAAAAACTGTTCCTCGGCAGATGACTCTGGAGGGTGAGCCTCCGGCCGAGACTCAGGGCTCTTGAAGAAGCTTGCAGATAAGCATCAGCATGAGTGCGCGCATTCAGGTCTCAGTACCAGTGTTCGATGTGCATCGGCTAATACGAATACCAGCATTTGACGCCTTCTGAATGGCGTCGACTTTGCTGTTTGTATCCTAGCAATTCTTCTTACCCGAGATTTCCATTTGCCCCGAATCCTCTCCCGACAGCTTGCGGTGATGGACAAGCTTTCAAGCCGAAGGATCACGCGTCTTAGGGAGCGTGCCGTTGACCTCGCAACGACTCTACGCACGCACGTACCAACGCTGTCTTCAGCTGTCGCTCTGGACACGGCCGACGCACACTCCCGGAAGGCGTGGGCACCCGGAACCGGAACGAACGCCCGCCTCACGGGTCTCTTCCTTCGTGCACACGAACAAACAACACCCCGTACACAAAAGCCACAGGGCACGTGCCGCAGCATCCCTTCCTCGTGTGCACCTTGAGCCCGGTGTTTAGGCATACGGGAGGCCATTGACTCCACCGCCGCTGGCGCTCTCATTCAATAACCGGGCCTCCTCTGCGCCCATCTCCTGCTGCCAACCGTGATCGCATACTGCGACCGGCCGCCGAAGGAGCGCACGCTTATAGCGAAGCCCCCCGCTACTACCTCGCCTCCCCTTAGTCTTCCCCCTCTATTTTCAAGATCCTCTTTCATTTCTCCTTTTATTTCCGCTTCTCTTTTACTTCCTCTTCCCCGTTTCCACCAGGACCGGAACTGCGGGAATTTCGACAAAAGGACGTGTCTTACCGTCTCCGCTCTCCCCCTCGATGTCCACCTCCTCTCCCATCACGACTTCCCCCGCGCTCGATCTTGGCACGGCCAAACAACTCTCGGTTTCTTTCGACCCGAGAGTTCCTCGACCCGTGGCCCGCTCCTCTGGTCGCGGCAAGGAGGAAACTAGATTGGGAGCGGGGCCGGGGCATTGGGAGCAGCACCCAGTTCCCGAATGCGGGCCCTTCTCCTGGTACTCCTCCTCACCTGGGGCCCCGGCTTGTTTGTCACTGCCTCCTCTGCTCTCCTCCTTCTCGCTTCTTTCCCTCTTTCCCGAAGCCGAGCGTTTCCAGTACGCTCCTGGGGGCTCGGCTCCCTTTCCCTCTTTTACTACTACCAATCGCGTAGTGTACGCGCCTCCGTTTTGCGGACGTTTCGTAAAAATCGTTCCTTCCTCCAGCTGTTCCTGCCTCGCACACCTTGCCGGGGGGGGGGGGGGGGGGGGGGGGGGGGGCTTCTGCAGTCGCGGAAGACCGTGGGCTGCCGCGGGATGCTTCCCTTTCTGCTCGTTTCCTTTTTGTTCCTTTATTTTAAACATTTCAAGGGGGAACCAGAAGGAGGACCGGTTTTCCAAAGGCCGCGCGAGCCAGGGGAAGAGAAGGGGGTTTCGACGTGGAAGCGGGAAAATGCGAGCAACTCCCGTTCGCGTTGAATGGGTGTAGGCGCGCACTTACTGCGGCTGTGTGGCCAGCCAGGCACGCGTCTGCGATTCCCTATCTACTACTCTACCAGGGGAGGAGGGGGGGGGGGGGAGCGATGGTTCAACGCCCGAGTTCGCTGGCCTCTCTGTTGCGCGGGGTGGTTCCGCCTCGAACCGTGGCGCGTGCCGTCTTCCTGGCAGACCTGAGAGGTCGCGGAGGTGGTGTTCAGAGGTTAGGAGCCGGCTGTAGTGGCGGTGTCGTTGAACCGCGGGTTTCGTCTCAGTCCTGGACCCCGGAGCCCCGGAAGCCTTCCGCAGTGATTGAGGAAGAGGAAGAAGAAGTTGTAGGGGAATAGCCGTTCCTTTTCCTCTTCCCGAAGTCTGCTTCCTTCCCTATTCGAGTATTCCATTTCCCATTTGCTTCCCTTTCCGCGTTCGAGACACTGTTCATCTGCCCGGGCTGCATATCGGCAGCAGGACTCCTCGGCGGCTGGCCCGTGGTCTTTGGCCTCCGCGTCATTTTCAGTGCGGTGTTGTTGACCCCCGGCTTGGGTCAGTGGCCGCTGACGCCTGGGGTTCCTCGGTGAGCAGTATGCTACTTCCTGGCCACAACCCCGGAAGCCTTCCGGTATACGAGAGAGGAAGTAAACTTTCTCCGCCCTCCTGTCTTCGTATAGCGAAGCTTTGGTCAGCTGTTTTCCAACTTTCACTTACGGTTGGTGGTGTGTGGTGTAGATTGTACCCCCCCAGAAGCGTTTTTGCTTGTATTCTTCCACAGGGTGGACTATTCATTTCAGAAAAGACGGCGAATGAGACACCAACTGGCGAGGACACCTGGTTGCTGCTGAAAAGGCTTTCGGAGTAAAATAATAATAGCAATATGAAATACGCGCGGGCTAAGCATCAAAGCCTGAACTTCACTTTCGGGACGACAAAATGTGCAAACAGAAGAATCTGTGTTCAGGCTCTTCGAGTTATTTTAGTTAGTCTGTTAAGTGTCTTTCCATAGCTGCCGCAGTGGAAAGCGCTAGTCTTTTCCTCTTCTTTCGAAAACAATGTCCATGGCGCACCGGTCCGAACTGCCACGCCAGCATAAGGTCAGGAAAGAGACATTGAGAATCACATAAAGAGGAATGGTCTCAAGAACAGTGACGTCAGTAACGTAGTTGTAATATCAAATAATGTGCGTATTGCTCAAAGCAAGACGAAAATAATGCAACAAACAAGTAAATCCTGAACACTGAAACACGCCAAAAGAAAGATAACAATATAGTATAAAAGCGAAGCCATTGTATACAACGAGAGGATGCTCACAGTTATGGATTTTTAATGCAACGAGCACCCTTGTCAAGTAACACATCTGCTAGTTCTAGACTGACAAGCACTTATTAAGGCTGCTTTTAAAAAGGAACTATGAATTCATGTGACGATATATACTTATCTATTTGGGCAATCATGTTCTTTCTAAAACAAGTCGCACTATATAGGCAGGAGAAACGGAATCTGACTGAGGTACACTTGCAGGTCATCTCAGTTCCTCCTCTTATCTAGCCAAGGGTAGCCTTCACTAAGTGGCCTAAGCATGGCCTGCCTTTCCAACATGCCGCCGCTCATATTTTTTTTATTTATTGAGAAATAAGGGACAGTCAATTAACTCCACAGTGAATTGATGGGGCGGCAATCACTATACTGTGTAGTAAAATTTTGTGTCATTCGATCATTATCATCACAATCATTTTTATCGTAATCACGATCACCTGAAAAATTCATTCCACTGCAAAAAGAAATGACCTCAGCCAATTACAACAGTGAAAGATGGAGAGCGCATTACCATCTTGCAAGTATACACAACATCAATGTAGAAATGGCTTCGTGATGTATAAATTCCGAGGCGGCCCGGATCCGTTGAAAACTCGGTAAGATCAGCGAGTGTCTTTAATTTTAAGTTTGGAGTAGAAAGGTAACTTTTAGCCAATCTTCTGAATCTTTGAAGAAGGTTTCGAAGAAATACAAAGACCATGCGATGTCTTGTACTTCGTTCGAATTCATCTACAGTTAAAAAAAATTGCGAAATGAATAAGTCTGTGCCTGATGCATGAAGAAAAAATGGTAAAACATTATGATTCCCATGTCTGGTTTCTCTCGCCATTATTAACACCCAGCGGAAATTGTTCAGTATATAAGTGTGACACATATTTCGCAACATTCACGCATAGTACCCCTGGCAATCAGCGAAGATTGCCCCTTTTTACAAGGTCTTAAGGCGGACGCTTGAACAGTGGCTCCCCGTGACAGGAAGCACAATATGCCGGCGGTTGTTAAATTGAGCGTCTCTTAACAACGTCCTGGCAGTCTTTGATTGCGACTTCATTTGCAAACAATCTCTGACCGTGTCCCAGATTCATGGCAGGCTAGCGACGGGCGGTATTCAATTAATCATTGTCTGCAAAGGCCTTTCCACCTCCCGGCCCTTTCAAAGCCGACCGTTATCGATATGACCAGAAAAACTCGAGTCCATGAAAGCCAGGGCACAGTGCAGTGTTCGTCTGCACTGCCATCGAACACAGGCTGCAGGACTGATAAGAAAATGTCAGTAGCAATTTAATTATTCGCCGTCTGCAAAATTGCCCGGGCATTTTTCTCCGCATTGTCCGGAAGTACGGCACCCGTGTAACCTATAGCAGAACGTATAGTACACCCGACACACAGCACTGACGGAAGGACGTCAAAAGCTATAGTATTACAGAAACGAGTACTATCTGCATTGTTATCGAACACAAAGCTAGGCCTCGACGCTCCACTAGGCCCCACAGCTATCGGCGAAGGGGAATTATCCGGCTCGGTAAGCAGCTGTGTCGTCTGCTGCGGGCTCGCAAGCTGCCGACACGCGACCTAGAAGTCGTCCGCTGCGCGCCGGGTGCTGCCGTTTCGCCTTTTCTTTCTACTTGCTGTCTTCGCCTTTTTCACTTTTTTTCTTCTTCGCCGTTTCACGTTTTCTCTCTTTCTCCTTTTCTCTTCGCCCGCTCGGCACTGGCAGGTGACGGCGAAAGAAACAGCGCCTCTTTAGCGGGAGAGAAGTTATCTTTCCCGGTGGTTGTACTTTGTTTTCGTTAACGCCGTGGACAAGGCGGCGTTACGGAGAGTTCGCGGGAGGCAGAAGACGTCGAAACAGCGCAGGCGAGAAGGAAAAACGCGGCCGACGCGAGCAAGACGACGCCGTCTGCTTTCCCCCAGGTGGATTTGGACAAGGTCTTTGAGCCTGGCCTCGCGCGAAACTTTTAATTGCGAGTTTTACTTTTTTCATTACTGTTCTCTCTGTCGCACGCATGAAACTCGCTTTAGTTTACTTGCTTTCAATTGTGAGGTCGTGGCGTAAGTGATTTTGCAGAATGTCTCCGAAGTATTGCACCCGGCCGGCCATGGGACGTGGCCAGGTGTAACGGAACACTCCGCAGCTGACGACCACGACGGGTGCGCTCTTTGCGCTAACAGACGACGCGCTGTGGGCGCAGCAGGCGTTCGCCCCCCCCCCCCCCCCCCCCTTTTTTTGTTAGTTTTATAATCTAATGCATGAAGAAGGACGTCCAAGAAAGACCACAACGCGAAAGGCGGCGGCGGCGGCTCCCTTTTCAGCTGGCCAGTTCATTAGGCGCCCGGTGTTCTGCCGACTTTCAAACACTAGGAAAAGAGAGGACATGCGGCGATATGTTCGGGAAGTCCAGACTCCTAGCTCGCACATATACTTTAGTTGACGTTTGGAGAGCAGTTGGTTACGGCCAGGACGCAATGCAGCTGGTCATGAATTTTGCTTTATTCTGCATAATCCCATGCTGCTGAACATATTTGTTCGGTTATTGATGTCAAAAGATGCGCTGCTGTTTGCTTCATGTCACGCAAATGGTTGAATAACTGCGGCGTTACAAAGCACACGCGAAGAAAAACTCAAAGGCAACAAAAAACGCAGCGAATATTCCGTCAGCCACTTACAAAATATGGGAATGTACCTATCAACAAATTCGACATAGGCGCTTCGTTGATAATTCAAATTCAAAGCAAAATAAAGCAAAGCATTCGGCTTCAACAGAATCGAATATATATGCACACGCAACATGAGTATATATCCATGTACTAATAACCTATACAAATGTATTCTTTACATATGCAGTCCAACCTCGCTATAACGAAACGGTTTATAACGGAATAATGTCTATAACGAAGCAATGACAATCTCCCTTGGAAGCTCGCTCGGCACGGGCTACAACGAAGTAACTGCCGGGCCTTATCAACGTCGTTATAGTTAGGTTCCACTGTACGCTAGTTCTCACAACTCCCTGGGCGACTGGCAGAACGTAGCTGCAAACAATTTGTTCGAGCAGTCAATCATGAACCTCTGCATGGCATTATCACGCACACATATCGCCGAGGTCACGTTACTCGTCCGAGATCAATCTTCAACCTGCCCTTTGCGGCGACAGGCAGCCGCAAGAATTCGCGCGATTTGTCAGCGCTACCCGCGAGGCAAATGTTTGAGCGCGTTACAACTCCGAAGCTCCTTACGACTCACCCCAACCGCATTTCTTCTTTACCCCAAAAGCGCGCCTGACCCTAATGCAACTCGGAAGCGCGTATTAGAAGAACGGCAAATGTTTTCTGTTCTCATTAGGTAGACCCCAAAAATGTTTGCAGCTTTAGCGAGCTCTCCCACGACCCCAAGTTTGCACCCAGGCCTCAGGACAAACAACCGCAAAAATATTAGCGCTGTAGCGGTCGAAAGTCACCGAAGACCTTTTATACCAGGACGTCTATTCCGCTTTCTTCAAAGACGGGGGGTTCTTCCTTGTTTCCTTCGCCTCCAAAGACGCGACGAAAATTTTTATTTTTCTCGAATACCTTCCCGAGCTCGACGAAGCCGCCGCAAATGAGATAAAAAGGAACGACACGTATTTAAATAAAAGTAATAAATAATAGCTCCCCGCTCACCAAGAAAGCCGACCATCAGCAAACACTGGCGGTGTTTGAGGAGACGCCGAGAGATGAAGGACGTTCCATTCTTTTGTTACGCATATGTCGCTCGCGTCGTCTGCTACGGCCCTCGCGGACCGCACTTTTCGTCTGCTGCACCTTATTTTTCTCTTTGTCGGTGTCTGCGTCGTCTGCTACTACACCTTTGCTTTTTTTTTTTACGATTTGCATCGTCTGCTACACACTTCCACTAGATTTAGGCGTTCTGCGGGGCCGTTTAAAGAGAGGAACGCGTGCCGAAATTTAAAACTAACAACGATAAAAAGAACAAGGACATTCGGAAAAGGGAGAGAGGGGGGGGGGGAGGCGTCGTAAACTAAAAGAAACTTTGTTGAGAAGAAGGCCGCAGCCAGATGGCGTCTTCGTGAGCGGAAGCGCGAAGACGAGGTTTTCCACTGCTTCCGCTTTGTCCCCGAGCCGCGCTTCCGGTCTGGCCGCAGACGAAGAGTTCCTTATCCCTCCTTTCTACCCCCCCCCCCCTCCCTCTCTCTCTCTCTCCCACCGAGGGAGGTAAAAAGGAAGGTGTTTGCTCTCTTTGTCGACTGCGCTCCCTTGCGGGAATCGTTGGGGCTGTAGAGTGTGTGTGTGCTTGAAATTTTGTTTGAGATCTGGCGCCAGCAAAGCACTGGGTTTGTCTTTGGGATAGACTGGTCGGATCGAAGCCGCTAATCTGCAAACGGGCTCTCAACGCGATGTTTGGTTTTGGTTGCGGTTTCCCGCGCTCGCTGTGTAATGCGAACTGATCCTTTTCTTGACATTTGGTTAGCAGTAGGATTACATGAGAAATCTTAGTTGTGAGAGTTGTGCTTAGCAAAAATTACCCGACACCGCCTTTTTTTACGTATTGAAAATTCCTTCATTCTCTGATGTTTTTCCACATTCCATTGCGTGGCATAGCAATTTGAAATGAAAATGGTTTTGTTTGGGGCAGGAAAGGAAATGGCGCGGTATCTGTCACACATATCGGCGGACACCTGAACAGCGCCGTAAGGGAAGGGATAAAGGAGGGAGTGAAAGAAGAAACGAAGAGGTGCCGTAGTGGAGGGCTCCGGAATAATTTCGACCACCTGGGGATCTTTAACGTGCACTGACATCGCAGCGCACACGCAATTTGCCCACCTGTTCGTAATTTCATACGTGCGGTTTTTTTTGTTTCGTTAGTTGTTGTGCTAGTGCGAGAAATTATCTGTTCGAGTAGCACTGCTATAGCCTGCATCCTTTTCTTGTGTTTTTAA